>NC_052351.1:34754529-34936156 GCF_009727055.1 Benincasa hispida | reverse complement strand
TTGGAGTTAGTCTCCTAGGCCCTCACATGCTTCTATAATGGACTAAATGGGTCTTAGAAATTAATGGATATGAAAATGGAAATATCATTAAATAAAGCTAGACTTGTAGTTCAAGTTATTGTCAAGAGGAAGGAATAGATTATGAAGAAATTTTTGCACCCGTTGGTAGATTAGAAGCTATTAGAATGTTGTTGCTTTTCTTCTTATAAGAATTTCATTTTGTATCAAATGGATGTGAAAAGTGCATTTTTAAATGGTTATATCATGGAGGAAGTTTATGTAGAACAACTTCCGGGGTTTGAAAGTTTTGATTTTCTAATCATGTCTATAAGTTGAAAAAGGCTCTTTATGGCTTAAAACAAGCTCCAAGAGCTTGGAGTGATAGACTTGTAATTTCTTGCTTGAGAATGGATTAAAATGGGTAAAATTGATACTACTCTTTTTATTAAACTAAAGAAAATGATATGCTTTTAGTACAAATATATGTGGATGATATTATTTTTGGTTCTACTAATTCATCTTTGTGTAACGAATTTTCTAAGTGTATGCATAGTGAATTTGAGATGAGTATGATGGGAGAACTTAGCTTCTTCCTTGGACTCCAAATCAAATAACTCAAGGATGGTATTTTCATAAGTCAAGAAAAATACACAAGGGATTTGCTCAAAGGTTCAAATTCAATGAAGGTAAAATTGCAAAAACTCCTATGAGCACATCCACTAAGCTTGACAAGGATGAAAAAGGTAAGTGTGTAGATATAAAAAACTTATAGAGGTATGATTGGATCTTTACTTTATTTAACTGCTAGTAGACCCGATATTATGTTTAGTGTATGTCTTTATATGCTAGATTTCAATCTTGTCCTAAGGAATCACATTTACATGCCTTAAAAGAATTTTAAATATTTTCTTGGTACTATTGTTTTAGGCTTATGTATCCTAGGAATGTTGAATTTAATTTGGTAGGATATTCCGATGCGGATTTTGCGGGTAGTTTACTTGACCGTAAGAGTACTAGTGGACTTGTCAATTTTTTGGTAATTCCTTAGTTTCTTGGTTTAGTAAAAAGCAAAATTCGGTTGCCTTACTACTGAAGCGGATATATTGCAGTTGCTAGTTGTTGTGCTCAAATTCTTGGATGAACAAAACTCTTTGTGATTTTGGATTAAAGTTTGATAATGTGCTTATATTTTGTGATAAATATAGTGCTATTAATTTGACTAAAAATCCTATACATCATTTTAGGACTAAGCATATTGATATTAGACATCACTTTATTAGAGAGCATGTTGCAAAATGATAATATTACTCTTGAATTTGTAGGCTATAATAATCAATTAGCGATATTTTACAAGCCTTTGAATGAAGAAAACTTTTGCAAAAATAGGTTGACTCGGTATTATTCGTTGTGATGCCTCCTGATTTTATAATTTTACTTGTTAAATCTTTTAGAAGGCATTTTGATAGGGGGAGATATGGAAAGCATGTATTAATATTCTTAGAGGGAGTTGTGCTAAATTTATGTTCATGTTTTAAGGGAAACATTTATGTAGTCCTAAATTTTTCTTAATTATTCTTTGATGATTCCAAAGGGGGAGAGTTTAAGAAAAATATGCTATAAATTTGTTATGATGATGTATTAATTAGGGGGAAATTTTTTTTTTTTGTGTGAATTTCAAGAATGATCTTTTTGGTGATATGTTGAATTTTATTATGTGCTACATATGGTTTACATGTATTTCAAGCTATTTTCTTGAATGGTTTGTCATCATCAAAAAGGGGAGATTGTTGGTTTTTTGGCCCTTAATCTTAAATTAATTAATTTTAATTAATTAATTAATCAATTTTTGATGATAACAAACTCATTTTTAATTACTGAAAATATTAGTATTTTAATATGTCCATAGCGTAGAGCTCGAAACAACGATTCCAATACTTTTTGAATCACTGAAATCGGAGCTAAAACGAAGACGATATGACCAAAACAAGTCTATAGAGAAAATACTTTGGTGGATGATATGGTATAACTAGATCATTTGCATGTAGACATGTGGCAGCATATTGGTTGAAATGGACTTTTGATTTTTGGATTGATTTAAAATAAAAAAATTGAAATTAAAAGAAATTTAAAAGGAAAATAAATTTAATATTATTTTATGTTTGTGTCTAACGGCTAGGCTTTTTTACACATGGTATGTTTTTTTTATTTTTGGATTGACTTTAAAAAGAATGAATTTAAAAAGAAAATGAATTAAAAGGAAAATAAGTTTAATATTATTTTATGTTTGTGTCTAACGGCTAGTTTTTACACATTGTATGTTTTTTATTTTTGGATTGGCTTTAAAAAGAATGAATTAAAAGGAAAATAAATTTAATATTATTTTATGTTTGTGTCTAACGACTAGTTTTTGACACATGATATGTTTTTTTTATTTTTGGATTAATTTTAGAAAGAAAAGAATTTCAAAAGAAAATGAATTTAATATTATATTTTATTTGTATTTAACGACTAGTTTAGTTTAAAATCTCCACCATTGATTTTTCTTTTCCAAAATCCAATGGTCCAAATTAATTGTGGTTTCTAAAAATTTTTTCAGCTCTATATAAACCATCTTTCTCTCCAAATTTTAAACTAACAAATTTTACATTTCATAATCCTCCAAAACTCAAAAGTTCCATTGTTGCTCTCTCTAAGTTCCCAATTTTTTTTATCTTATTCTTGAGAGAGTGTTATTGTATTGTTAGGATAAATTTGTTGAGTGTTTAAACTTGTAAATCCACTCTAGTGAGAGTTGTATTGTGTTCTTCCAAAATTCCAATATTTGTAACAGTTTGATCCTAAACTGTGGAATGATCGGGTTTGCTCTTGAACCCGTAAAAGGAGCGGTGGTGTAACGGTTGGGCTTTAATCCGTGGAAAAAGTCGAAAAGATTTTATTCAAATTCCCAAGGGGCGCTTGGGGAGTGGAATAGGTCGAGTTTGACCGAACACTATAAAATTACGGTGTCTTCTTCTCTAACTCTTTTCTTTTTATTTTTGCAATTAATTTAAGCAATTTATTGTATGTTTTAGTTTATTTTTATTTATTTGCTAAAATTTGATAGAATTAAATTATCACATTTTTTGTCATCTTATTTGTTGCATAAATTGAATTTTTCTTATTATTTATAAAATGCGTATAAATAAGTTTAATTGGGTTAATTTAGAAAAAAGTTTAATTAAACCCTATTCACCCCCTCTAGGGTTCCCATATCGATCCAACAGTATCTTTACAAAACAATGAGACTTCGAGAAAATTAGGACACCAATCCCAATATAATCAAGGCAGCTAAAGGGCGATAGGCATGATAGGTTTAGAGCTCCTCATCGACGACGTGAAGGCTGATGCGTTGTTTCACGTTATACCACCTATAGGCTGCTACTGGGGCACCATTGTATTCATGGGAATGGTGTGATTACGTCAACACTGCATCAATGTTTCAAGTTCTACCAGGATGGGATTAAAAAAGTTGAAGTGGACTCTAATCCGTATTCTGAGGCTGAATCTCACTTCGTAGATACGATGTTTTACTTAAAGGGCGAGAATTTCGGTGATATAATTCCTACAGAGACCTCACTAACAAAGAAAGCAGGTGGATCTTGGCCAAAATCGCTAGCAAACACAGAGAAAGAAACGGGTGGCAAGGTGCAAGCCTCTAGCCCAAAAGAGCGTGGGACATCTCCTAGTGTTGGAGAGACACCCGTGGTGAGGAATGAAAAAGGCTCAAAGCCTCCGATTCTACGTTGTGTCCCTTTGTCGGGATGAAAGAAGGGCGAGTCACCTTTCACGAAATGCTCAAAAGGTTTACAGATCGGCGATATAGAAATCCTAAGGAAAGTTTCGTCACACCTCTCACGCCAATAAAAAAACAGAAAGTCCACAAGCCGGAGGCAGAAGTGACAAAGTTAAATCTACCTGAGAAGTGAACTAAAGATGGATTCAATCCCAAGGCTTACAAGCTATTGGCAAAGGCGGGTTATGACTTCACAACTCACAAGGAAAGTGAAGTTCTAAAGCTATTGGAGAAACTAGGTGCAGTTCCAAAGGAAAGTGAAGGAAAACCCCACAACCTTGTTTTCTATCACTTGAAGCACAAAAGGGTTGAAAATCGCCTCGACAAACATGTCTCTAGTGAGACAAATGGGGAAGGAAAAGTTTGCGATGATGCCCCCAATACGACTATAACAAAGAGGGGGCTGATACCCTGGGTGTCAATTTGGTGACGCCTCGACCTTAAAGACGCTGAAAGGCCATCGGATAAAAAATCATCAGGAAAGGCAAGAAGTGATGAAGAAATCCGTAGTATCTTCCCCTCACGCATGAAGAAAAAGACCTTTGTTACTTCAAACACAAGTGAGGGCTCGTTTAAAGTAAAGAGACGCGACGTTGTCTTCACCAATCCTTAGAATGGAAATTTAGAGCTGGAGGAATGTGAAACTTCGTGCCACCACATCACCATCACCGAAGACCTAAAGAACGTATGACCGAGGATGAAATGGAGGACATTCCACAAGGTAACATTCCACGAGGTCTGGAGGACGGTGGTCAATCTACGGTGGACGAGCTCAAAGAGGTGAATCTGGACACAGTAGAAGAGCTGCGTCCGACTTTCATCAGTACATCCCTCTCAGAAGAGGAAGAGGGCGAATACATGAGTTTGCTCACCGAATATAGGGATGTTTTCGCTTGGTCATACAAAGAGATGCTGGGAATGGATCTGAAGGTAGCAGTCCACCATCTCGCAATCAAACAAGGGTGTCGACCCGTTAAGCAAGCTCAACGACGCTTTCGGTCGGAATTTATCCCCTAGATTGAGGCTTAAGTAAATAAGCTAATTGAAGAAGGGTTCATCCGCAAAGTTCAATACCCAACGTGGATAGCCAACATTGTCCTGGTTAGAAAAAAGAACGGGCAACTTCGTATCTGTGTGAACTTTCGTGATCTAAACAGCGCATGCCCGATTTTCCATTGCCCATCACAAAGATCATGGTCGATGCAACAATGGGACATGAGGCCTTATCCTTCATGGACGATTCATCTGGGTATAACCAGATACAAATGGCAATTGCAGATGAGGAAATGACAGCGTTTCGAACCCTAAAAAGGATATATTGTTACAAGATATGCCCTTCGAGTTGAAGAATGCTGGCGCTACTTATCAACGTGCCATGTAGAAGGTGTTTGATGATATGTTGCACAAACACGTGGAATGCTATGTGGATGACCTTATGGTCAAGACCAAGCGACGACAAGTCCACCTAAAAGATCTAAAAACTGTGTTCGATCGCCTTCGAAAGTACTAGTTAAAGATGAACCCCCTCAAATGCGCATTTGACGTAACCTCAGGGAAGTTTCTGGGCCTCATTGTAAGACATCGAGGGATAGAAATAGATCAATCCAAGATCGATGCCTGATAACTTGTAGAAATACAAGTTATTTATACTGTTTTATTTAGATATTGCGGCAAAAAGAAAGGAAAGTTACGTCGATAGTATACAAATTGACTAAGAAATGCAAAAATTATAAAATGTCGTAAATACACCCACTAACACCATTGCGATGGTAGAATAGAATGCTTCAGTTTCTGTTTTGCAGGAAATCAGTCACCGCATGCATTCATGGCTCAAAAGCAAAATAAACAACGCATCTACGTCACATTGCGCCTATCAATTAAGAACGAAGAGATGATCAACGCAATGACGACGCATGCGACAATCGATCAAGAGCTCTAGCAATGAATGCAATTTCAACCGCATGCGATAATAAAAAAAACAACACCGCATGCGGCGTTAGATCGAAGATGTGAAGAGCAACACATTTGCGGAAGATTCTGACAAATGTACAACTTTCAGTTGTGCATTTCTGACGGATTGATTGAGTAACAGAAGGAATTTTCCATTCTGCCATTTTAGGAACTACCATAACTATATAGTGGTGACCACAAATTCAGAAAGCCAAGGCCTCGCCTATAAATAGCTTCTTCAAATTCGCCGAAAAGATATACAGATACAGAAACTGGTATATACATGGATACATAGAGATGTGCATATATTGATTCTGAGAGAGAGGCTGGTCTGAAGGACTTGCAGAGTAGATCTAGGAGAACCACGAGACAAGGCCGAGAGGTGAGTCTCTGAGCAGAGAATCCTTCCAATTCCCGTAGCTGAAGCTCTGTGCGAAGGTCAATTCTACCGGGAAAGCAAGACTGAAAGGGAAGCTTTCCTCTCCACCACTTGTAGTCTTTCAGCTTCTGTTACATAGCTTCTAACATTTGGTGCAGCATCTTCAAGGCTTTGACGTCCTTGTCAGAAATAGCAGGAGTAGTCTCTATGTTATAGCCCCTCTCGTGTTGGAGGCATCAAGCTTGTGTTGATTCAGAAGATTCTCATTCTCCAAGAGTTGCTTCGATATTTTGACTCGTTCAACTTTGATGACTACTAGCTTCACTAATAATTCTTCATCTTCTTGCAAAGATCGAGAATCATGCTCTAGTAGTGCTTTTCTTTTAGCAAGGGCACTACTTTCATCATATAATATCTTCTCAAAGTGAAACTCAGCCTCCTCCAAACATTGGTTCTTATTTGACTGGGTCAATTGAGAAGAAAATGGTGATTGAAATTGATTGTACCTCTCCACATTTCAATAATAGTCATCTATAAGCTTTCTAAGTGGGGGAAGATTGGCTCCACAAATGTCAGAAATTTCCACAAACATCTGGTGAGTTACGTTTTTCAGACAAAGGACCTTCTCGAAGGGGGTACGTATGATTTTCTTCTGTATAGTTTCCCACATAGCCAAGACAGCATGGCGTCAACATCAGAAACTACATTGGCAACGCAAAATTCGGACACCCTAGAAACAACCGCGGAAGTTGATTTGTTCACATGTTTGGGGAGTTTCTGGGCCACAAGAGGATGAGTCAGGTTCACCCTTGTGCCAACCAAGGTCCCAGAGTCGTTCGTACACGTAGAAGTAGGCTTATGTCCATTTGAGCTTGCCAAGGTTTTTGAAGCTTCCCCCAGTTGTAGAACTCTCTCTGCTGAAGGAGTGTTTGGGAAAACTGCTTCCCTATTTTGAGAAGCCAAAGCTTCAACGTACCATATGCCTATTTCCTTTCCGACATGGTGAATGTGTTCAAGAGTAGCAAGTTTTTCAAGCAGCATCTCTAAAGTTTCGGTACCCTCAGCGACTGTATCGATAATGAAGGGGCTCATTAAGGATTCTTCACTTTGTGGCCTTGCCAGCTCTTGGAGTAAGGCATTCAAAGGCGACTAAAAAAAATAACACAGCATGGGTCATATAAAAAAAATAAAAAAAATAAAAGAAAACACAAATTGTACTAGTAAGTTAGGAGCATCGGGGACTCCAAAATCGGTTTAATCCCTTGCTAAAGAATCATGGCCTGATGCCTTCGGCTTCTTAGAGGGCCTCTTCCAATGACGATCACTAGTGCTACTTTGACTCTCCTCTTCCATTGAGTGTGGAGCATTCTTTCGTGTGACTAAGGTCGTCTCTTCAACCAAATGAAGTTGTTTGCTTCCCTCGATGGTCCCTTTGCTTTTGAAAAGTTTGGGTTGTGCCAAAGGAGGAATGACGTTGAATACCAAATGATGTATGTTCTCCTCAAAGTAGCTTCCATGTTTCTCCTATCACCAAGCCTTGAAACGCGAAGTGGCGTGATTATGTGAGTTTAGCGTGCGGGCAGGAAAGAATGCTTTGGAAGAGGTCCTACTCCTCGTACAAATCCTCCAGTGATACAGTACATTGCGGGAGGTGGAGATAGGAGGGAATCCCCCTATGTCATTAGGATGGTCTTGGTAAAAGCCAAATTTTCTGCCGAACCAGTAACGGCTATACGATTCAATAATTGAGGTGCTCCCACATTGGGATGATACGTAACAGGATCACATACTGGAAAAATGTGAAGACCCACTAAAGGAGAGGTACTCATTATCAATCACTTGCTTGTGTTTATTCATACCCTGAATATTCACATGCCACTGGATGCTTGCCCCCTTGTGGATCAAATCTCGAGCTTCATATTCCCCAAAGTAGATCACCCCGCCTTCATTAGAAAAGTTGGACATCTTAGGACCCTGAACATCTACCGGAACAGGGTAGTGGGTGTTAAAATAATTGGCAGCCAAACCATGGACATACTGCATAGGGAAGCAGAAATCCGTGCGCCTGATTAGGTTTGAAGTTTCGGTTATCACTCCTAAGCCTGGATATATGTTCGCTAGGACGGGAACGGCAAGGCTGAAAATATTCCTGTCAGCCATTAAGCTGGCAGTTCTGAAGACGCGAGGACGAAGATGGGCTCCTTTCTAGGGAAACACGAAAAAACATAGCCTACAGGACAAAAAGGCTGCTAGCTACGTCTTGTCCTGCGGATTGTCTTCCACCCCGAGTTCCTAAAAAACATGCTTTCTCTAGCTGACCATGCTCGAAATGTGATCTCTGCACCGCTCGGATTATGAGTAGATTGGGGACGAAAGGCTCTCTTTTGCTTTCTATTTGGAGGTCTGTCATACTTTCGAGTACTAAGGAACCAAAACGAAATCCATGCGTTGATGGTCACCCGTGAATCGCTTTTGGTGAAGGTCCCACGGTCATTTTTGGAAGACTTCGTACGATTCTTTCCTTGTGATAAAACTATCAAGTAGTATGCATGAAAAAAATGTTCGCAGGTCATTAGCAAATATCTTCCTTTCTTTCGTGAGCCGATTAATTCCTTGAAGTTGGGGATAACTTCCTTGTAGAACCTTCCTTTAATAGGAGGACCCTCGAAGGACCATAAATCCCATAAAGATATTGATAGTTCACCCGCCATGGTATGAAAGGTGTTATTGGATGGGCACCAAGCTTCGCAAAGGGCCCGCACAACATCGCTATTGCGATCATACGTGTACAAAGAGGCCATCACTGCATTGAACAAACAAGTGTCATAAAAGCGATATTCGTTTCGACCAACAACAAACTCTAGCCATTCCTAGTAGCAATCAGTAAAGGTAAACTCTCCAGGGACATTGTTACAGCATTCCCACAAACTTCATTTTCAATCAAACGATGCACAAGAGTTGACACTCTATCATAGTTAGGAGCCTTGCTGTGGATGGTAGACTTTTTTAAAGTCCACACTTTTTTATCCGAAGTCAAAGACACTTCCATCAATAGTCCAGTAGCCATCACATCGTCATTCAAATCAGGCCAAATATCTGCAAAGGGACCATCCAATGGCTCCTCCACAGGAAGGCTAAGTCCATCCTCATTAGGTTGGTCTCTATTTGCAAAGATCACGAGATATCGCTTTCCAGAAAAAACGCGTTCGGTAAAGCAGATCATGATGCTACACAAAAAAAGTGGGTGAATCTCAACCGCATAAATTTCAAAATAGTAATAATAATAATAATAAATGAATAAATAAACAAAGGGCGGAGATCAGAGCCGTTAGAGCGCTGAGTTGGAAACCGATGGAATGCTCAAATCAAAGACTGAGGCTGGGACTGATGGAATCCTCAGATCACGTACTAAGGTCGAAGCCAATAAGGGGTTGGACATCAGAGTCGTTAGAGCACTGAGTTGGAAATTGACGGAATGCTCAAGTCAAAGACTGAGGCTGAGACTAACAGAATCCTCAAGCTGCGTACTAAGATCGAAGCCAATAAAGGGCGGAGATCAGAGCCGTTAGAGCACTAAGTTGGAAACCGACGGAATGCTCAAGTCAAAGACCGAGGCTGGAATCGACGGAACCCTCAGGTCGCGTACTAAGATAGAAGCCAATACGGGGCGAAGATCAAGCACTGAGTTGGAAACCGATGGAATGCTCAAGTCAAAGACTGAGGCTAGGACCGACGGAATCCTCCGACCACGTATTAAGATCGAAGTCAATAAAGGGCGGAGATCAGAGCCGTTAAAGCACTGAGTTGGAAACCGACGGAATGCTCAACGTTAAAGACTAAGGCTGGAATCGACAGAACCTGCAGACCACATACTAAGATCGAAACCAATAAGGTGCCAAAGTCCTTAAGGACTTAGGTGGAGTCTTCAGGTTACAAATAGGATCGGGCTTTGCAGCAAAAGGATGTTGAAATCCCTCAAGCCACCTGGCCTTTTGTTCATAACTACAATAACAAAATACTCACCTCTTGCAAAAAAGAATGTTGATCCCTCGTAATATGTAAGCTACAAGATGACACTTGGGTGATAAACAAAAAATAAGGGTGAGTTAATAAAAAAAAATAATTACCTTTGGGAATTTTAAATAATAAGAAAAAAAATAAAACGGAAAAAAAAAATTTTTAAAAAAAAAACAAAAATTTTCTGAAAAAAGGGAGAAAATGGAAAAAAAAATCGTTGAAAAAAATAAATAAAATTAAAAGGAAAAGAAAAAAATAGAGTTTTATGCTGAAGGAAAAAAAAGGGAAAAAAAAAACAGAAAAAAAAGAGTTAAAAAAAATTAATTTAGTTATGAAAAAAAAACATTTCGAAGTTAGGTTTAGATTAAAAGAAAGGAAAAAGAAGAGAAAATAAACGAAAAGAAAAAAAAAGAGAGAAAAAAAAAAAGAGAGAGAAAAGAAGAAGTTTAAGTAATGAGAGGTCAGAAAGAAGGGAAACGGGAAAAGAAAAAAAAAAAGAAAAAAGAAAAAAGTTTTGATGCTCCGGTTGGATCTATGGCTGTGGCTCCGGGGACTCATGGCTCGGCTCGGCTCGTCCTAGCAGCTCGACGGCTTGAGTTAAAAAAAAAAACAAAAAAACAAAGAAAAAAGAGAATGGAGACTCTTGTTGGAATCCAAAATCAAATCAGAAAATCTAAAATATTCTGTGATATCTGATTTCATTGATTTAAAAACCCCAATAAAATTTTCTTTTTTTTATTATTTTTCTCTCCTCATTTTCTAAAAGTAGCCATGTACCACCCTTACATTAATTAATTTTAATCTCCAAATGAATTTGGGATGAAACTCAAATTCTCATTCTAAATTAAAGATTTTTTTGAGTTTTATCTCCAAAATTAAATTAAATTGAAGATAAAACTCAAATTCTCATTCTAAAGTTCAAAATTTTTAAATTTTATCTCAAAATCAAATTAAATCGAGATAAAACTCGAATTCTCATTCTAAGGTTCAAAATTTTTAAGTTGTCCCAAGTCAAATTAAATTAGGATGAAACATGAATTCCCCTTTTAAATCCAAATTTCTACAATCTCTTCAAATCAAAGTAGGTCTAAAATAAACGTTGGTTTTTCTCATATTAAAAGTTTGATCATCCTCCACAAATTTTAGTTAAACTTGTGCACTAAATTATTCTCAAATATAGGCTTAATTTGGATCTAAAATGTCAAAATAGACCTAAAGCCAATTAATAGGACCCAAAGACCAGGCTCGAATCCAATTAATTAAGTCCATAGACCAACCAAATCCAGACCCATGAACCAATTCGGCCTAAGCCCATCATTCCAAACTCAATACAACTCTTGAAGCTGCACTCTTCTAAGACTCCACGACAATCCAGAGACAGGTTTGAAAGAGCTAATAATGGAGAGCTGTCCAAGTAAGAGATTAAATACCCCACAAGAAGGATATCAGAAATGAGAATAATTCCCCCATGTTAAATATGGAATAAAACTTATCATGACAATTGGATTCAATCAATTTCACCGCCCTTTTCAATTTAGGATGGATTTGATTTAACTATTTCAAGTGTTTATAATTTAAAAACAAGTCATTTTGAAAAAAATTAAATGTTTAAATACCTTCAGAAGGTAGTATTTTAAACAATTTTTATCCTAAAAATTATCTAAAAAAAACTTTTTTCTAAACGCTTAATTTCTATATGCCATGAAAAAAATAAAAATAAAAAATATAGCTGGGTGGATAGAGTACATCTCAAACTAACTCACCAATGTTCAACTTGGAAAAATGTGCCCAAAAAAATCTAGCACACACAAATCATGGCTTATCGGGAAAATGATATGCAATTGAAAAACAGCAACAAAAAACAGAGAAGACATGCAAATCACAGCATATAACATCACAATAATGAAATGATATGAAGCTGCACTCCTCTTTATAATTTTCAGTTTCGACAATAGGAACAACTAAACAAAGAGAAGGAATCTAGATAAAAATGGGAGAGCAAAAGGCCAAAGTTAAATTATCGATGTTATTTCACTCAGTGTTCTCCCAAATCACTTCCCTTCATAAACGCAAAAGAAAAAAAAATCAAAGCAAGAATAAGAACTCCTTAAGAAAATAGATTAACAAAAGTAATAAGGTCTATGAGATTTTAAATAAACAAAAACGAAATTACTGAGAGACACCAAGCCATTTCGAGAAGTTCTCGAACTCGGTGTAATCGCTGTCTGAGATCATCGTTTGATACCAAGCCTTTCCTGCGGCTCTGATTGCAGTAGCCTCCTCCTGTAAGTTCATGTACAAAAGGGGAAAAGAAATCAACACCGAGGTTAGGATGTTCTACAATAACAATTGTACCACCTTATTAAACAACTTGTGTTCACGGCATCCATGATTTTAGTTTAAAAGAAGTAATACAGAGAAGTACAGAAAATTTTCAAAGGATAGAAACTACTCCCTCAAGAAGATAAAAACAAATGTTAAATCATTTGGACCGAAAATTTAAATATATCAACATTTTAACAACAAAGAAGACTCCAATAACACAGTTCCCAACCAAAACCAACACAGATTACTGGTAGGCAGGAAAAGACGAGTACACCAAAGAAAAGGATTGGTTGTGAATTCAACTAATCTGATCAGATATGAAGCATAAACATTTGCATCTCATAAATGAAACTGTAATCAACATTTTCATTACTTGCAGTGATGTCAGATGGAACGTATCAAGAATATAGTGATGTTAAATCCATGACAAACCATTACAGTTATAAAAAAATGTTAGTATAAAGAGTCAACACTAAACATGAAAATGGATACATATCCAAGTTATATGTTATCTTGAAACAATTAAAAATAAAGCTTACCAACAGCAGACCCATAACTGAGAACCACATATAAACATTCAAGAGAAATGTCAGTAAACGACCAATCAAAATAAACCAAAACAAAGAATGAAAACCAACCCCAAAGCAACAAATAATTAGAAATACATGAAGGTAGGCAATATCATAAGTCCAGACTAATATGAATATATGCACTACTTGTTTTTCAAAAGAAAGTAAATAACTATTGACGAGCAACATGCAAAAGATCTCACTAAGAGTGGGAAAGTTATACCTTTGTAGTCAAATTCCTCTTCTTGTCGAGTTTCTCCTTCTTAGCCTTAACACGTTGCTCCTCCGCCAAAAGAGCCATTCTTCTAGCAGTCTTAGCATATGGGTTAAGCTTGAGCATGGCGTTCAAGTTCTTCAATGGGTTCTTCTTCAATGAAGGTCTCTTAACATTCTTCTTAATAGGCTTCACTACAGATTGCACTTCATCAGAGTTAATAATCCTTGACAAATCAGCATTCATCATCTTAGATCTCGGAAGGACATAACCCTTTTTCTTCTCTGAAGGCTTCTCAAAAGATCCATAGATAGAATCAAGCTTCTCAAAAGCAGACTTGGTCCAGATCACAAACCTTCCAAGGTGTCCACCGGGAGCAAGTTTCAACAAATTAAGCCTCTCAACGTTAGCAATCTCAACTCCAGGAATGTTACGGAAGGCCTTAACAAGCTTAGCACCCTCAGTTCCGTAAACAATCAATGGACCCTTGCGAGAAATATAACGACGGTTCCTCATCTTACCCTTACCAGGACGGATCGCATGGCTATCTTTGGCCTTCTCAGCATCGGGAAACGCCCCAACCTGTTTAAGAACCTTTATTGCAGCAGAGGTCTTCTCAACGCCTTCAGCCGAGTCGCTCACAACAAGGGGCAATTCAGGAACAGACTCGATTCGATGACCGCGAGCAAGAACCAATGATGGAACAGCCGAGGCTGCAATAGCCGACACAACAGCATACCTCTTCTGATTCACATTGATCTTACGGTGCCAACGGCGCCAGATCTTAGTCGGAGCGAACATTCGACCACCACGACACATGTTTCCGAAAGCACCCTGACCAGCACGGTGAGTACCACCACCAGGAACACGGGGAATACGAGACACAGCACGTCCAGTACCCCAAGACTCCGCTGAAGTTTGGTGGCCGGCGCGCTTGCTGACGGCGTAGGGCTGACGGCTGTTCTTCGAGATGTTGGAATGGACAAAGCTAACAATGTCCGGGCGAATTGAAGCCTTCATCACGTCCGGAAGCGGGACGGTAGGCGCCGCATCGGTAGCCATATCCCCTTCAAGGGACTGGACGGAAACAAGGGGGCGGGCGGCAGCAGCCATTGGAGAGTGATTGTGTGTGAAGTGAAGAACAGAGGAGAGAAACGAAAGGGAAGAATTAGGGTTTTGAGGCTTCGTGTTTATATATATATATGTGAATATCAGGGTTTTCTGATTGATGTCGCAGAAATGGATCCTTTTTAAAAAAATAAAAGAAAAGAAAAGGAATCGCAAATACATAATTAACCCAACTTCTCGATTTAATGTCGTTTTGGCATTATTTTAATTTGGTAATATAACATAATTTTGCTCTTTGGATATTTGTTTCACTGTTATCGATCCTTCTTTATCAAATTCCTGCAAGGCCCAATCTAACTCATTTGGGCCGACCCACCATGTAGGCCCGATTACACGCCCATTTGTTGAAAACCAAGACTGACTATATTTCACAAAAAAAAAAAAAAAAAAAAAGGAAATTTAGAGCTATATATAAAAATTAAATTTCTACTATTTTTTTAGTGTTGTAAAATTGAGGAGCATAATGGGAATACGGATATGGATATAATAAACTTATAAAATAACTAAAATTATAAAATTATGGAAATAGGAATAATGGAAATAAAAAATATATGAAATTCTCTTTTTATTCTCATTGATGTGCATATAATTTAAAACCACCAAATGCCATTATTTATAGATAATTTAGCAAGTAGAATGTGGTCTTACATAGACACCAAACATGAATTATTACAAGGCATAACATGAAGAATGACACATGGCTTTTAGGACACTAAGCATTGGACATCTATTTATATAATATTTATAATAATTCCCCTTAGATGCGCATACATATATATCAAATATGTTTCATTAAAACCTTACTAGAAAAAATCCAATGGAAAAAAACCCTAGTGAATAAAAAATAGTACATATTTCATATAATCTAATATTTCTAAAAGAATACAATATATTTGCTCTTGCTCATGAAAACGTCACTTGAGAACTCTAAGGCGCCGTATTCAAATGTTGTGTACCAATTTTTCAAGGTTGCGATTGGTAATGGTTTTGTAAATAAGCCTGTCAGGTTATCCTTCAAACAAATTTTTGTTGTACAGTGATGTCACTTCTTTCTTTAAGATAATGAGTGTAGAAAAGTTTTGGTGAAATATGTTTTGTTATATCTCCTTTAATATATCCTCTTTTGATTTGGGCTATGCAGATTGTGTTGTCTTATTATAATATTGTTGGAAGATTTTTATTATAAGGCAAGCCACATGTTCCACGAATGTGCTGAGTTATTAATCTTAGGCACACACATTCTCGACTTGTCTCGTGAATTGCAAGAATTTCAGCACGATTTGAAAAAGTAGCCATTGTGGTATGTTTCACTGATCGCCATATGGCAGTGCCTCCACATGTGATCAGATAACTTGTTTAAGATCTAACTTTGATTTTTCAAGGTTGCAGTTGGTAATGGTTTTGTAAATAAGCCTACCAGGTTATCCTTCAAACAAATTTTGTTATATAGTGATGTCGCCTTTTTCTTCACGATCATGAGTGTAAATAAGTTTTGGTGAAATATGCTTAGTTCTATCTTCTTTAATATATCCTCATTTTGATTTGGTCTATGCAAGTTTTGTTGTCTTGGTATAATATTGTTGGAAGATTTTTATTATAAAACAAATACATGTTCCACGAATGTTCTGAGTTATTGATCTTAGCCATACACATTCTCGACTTGCCTCGTGAATGCAAGAATTTCAACATGATTTGAAAAAGTAGCCATTATGGTATGTTTCACTGATCGCCATGATATAGTAGTGCCTCCACATGTGAACAAATAACCTGTCTGAGATCTAGCTTTGATTTTTCAAGGTTGCGGTTGGTAATGGTTTTGCAAATAAGCCTGTCGGGTTATCCTTCGAACAAATTTTGTTGTACAATGATGTCGCCTTTTTCTTCAAGATCATGAGTGTAAAAAAGTTTTGATGAAATATGCTTTGTTCTATCTTCTTTATTATATCCTCCTTTGATTTGGGCTATGCAAGTTGTATTGTCTTGGTATAATATTGGTGGAAGATTTTTATTATAAGACAAACCACATGTTTCATGAATGTTCTGAGTTATTGATTTTAGCCATACACATTTTCGACTTGCTTCGTGAATTGCAAGAATTTCAGTATGATTTGAAGAAGTAGTCATTATGGTATATTTTACTGATCGCCATGATATAGTAGTGCCTCTACATGTGAATAGATAACCTGTTTGAGATCTAGCTTTGTGTTGATCAGATAAATATCAAAATCTGCATAACCAATTAGATTAATATTTGATTTATTTAATAAAATAAACCCATATTGATCGTTCCTCGGGAGATAACAGAGTATATTAATTCCATTCCGATGTCTTTTTGTTAGAGAAAAACTATATCTAGCTAATAAATTTATTGAAAATGCAATATCCGGTCTTATATTATTAGCAAGATACATAAGTGCACCAATTGCACTAAGATATGGTACTTTATGACTAAGAATTTTTTCGTTATTATCTCAAGGTCGAAATATATCTTTCTTCAAATCTAGTGAACGACCTTCCATTAGAATGTTCAATTGATGTGTTTTATCCATTTAACTTTTTTAAAAAAATTTCCCATATAAGTTTATTGATGAATAAATATCCTATCTCCTAATGCTCAATTTGCAAGCCAAGGCAAATTTTGTTTTTTTCTAAAATCTTTCATCTCAAATTCTTTTTTGAGATATTCTATTGCCTTTAAAAGCTCTTCAGATGTTCCAATTATATTTAAGTTGTCAACATATATAGTTATAATAGCAAATCTTGATTGTGATTTCTTTATTAAAACACACAGATATATTGGATTGTTTTGATTTTCTTCTTTCAGTGAATATCAACTCATGGGATCCCTACAAGAAAAAGGGCTACGATAGCTTTTAAAAAAATGCTATAATAGGTCTATTATAGTGTTTTATGTAAAGTTGTGACAACCAACGCTATTAGAAATAAAAACTTTTTATAGCATTTAGCTACACTCTATGGAATGCTGACTTTTTATAGTATTTTATTAGTGCTATAAAGACAAACTTTAAATAGCATATTTGATCTTTCTAAAGTATAAGATAGAATTTTAAAACAACTATAAAGATATTTTTATAGCCAAAATATGAGGTTATTATTTATCCATTATGGCATCTATTTGCAACTATAATATTTATTTTATGAAGGCTATTATAAGCCTTAAAATGTCAAAAAAAAAAATATATATTTTCATAGCTTTTATAAACTTTTTATACCTCTAAAGTTATTACTGTATCTTTTATAGCTTTTTGAATATACTCATATTGCTATTATTGTGTTTTATATTTGGCTACACATTAAAAGTCAAATTAACAAAATTTCTATAATCCACATCATCAAAATGCGTATATCTAAATAAACACTCATACAAGATTCATATTGTTAAGAAAAAGATATAGAAATAAATATCATATATTTGGAGATTAACATAATATAAACTTTATAAATTACAAAATATGTTGATATAAAAAAATCAAATTAACTCCAACTTAATTGTATTTGTGGTCTCTAGACATTGCATGCATTGATAGGCCTTCACCAACCTACAAAAAGTCAATAAGTAATAAAAATGTAAGTAAGATTATTGAAATACAGAACTAAAAATATAAATAGATCGCAAAAGATCATAATAAAGTTACAAAGTTAAGATTTTACTTTTCATTCTCTAAATAGCCAAACAAGCTAAAAAATAACATGAAGACTTAAAATACATAGTTGAAATATAAATAATGTGAATGCATTCATTCATTACTCAAGATTTGTTGGAAACAGCAGGACCCTCAAAACGACGAACAGTAAACCGTCAAGGCACGACGGTCAATCGAAGAGCAAAACCTACAAAACAGAAACTCGTTAAGGCTGAGTCGCGGAGCTCGTTTCTTTAAGACGTTTCGCGACTCTGCCCAAGTGTGCAAGCAGGTCTGAACATACACCCTTTCTAAACTTACTGCTCAGAATGCTAAGATGGAGTATAAGAGAAAGATGAAGTCGGAAAATGAATAAATGAATTTTGTATCTCGAACTGCTGAAGGCCTCGCCTTTTATAGGCCTTCAGCGTCGAACTGTAGGGAGCGAGAAGGGCGCTCTAAACCTAAAACACAAGGTTGGAGTACATAAAGGAGACTTCCAACACTAAATTTTCCAATGTGGGTTTCTCCAACAAAAAATGTTGGTTCCCTCTAGTTTTGAAAGTTAAATTTTCACCCAACAATCCTCCACTTGGAAATTTAAACAAAACAAAAAGAGAGAAAATATTTTCATCGAGTAGTTTTAGTCTATACAACACCGTGCATAAGCAAAGGTATCTTACGACTTGAACCTTTACATAGTGTAGTTGATTCAGAATATACTAGAGTAACCCTTAGTTTTGAACTCTATCTCTAACAACATCTCACATAGAGTGTTATTAGGGTGTAGTACGAAAGCCCGTGCTTTTAAGGCCTAACACGTGAATCTCAATTTAGTGAATGCTCTAGAGAGTTTATCTAAAAACTCCATAGGAAGCAGCCCTCATTTCCACATTCACACAGGTGAGTCTATCAAGGATAGTCCTGTAGCTAGGTACCCTACTTGTCATCAAGTATAGATCTTATTAAGAACTGAGTTCAACCTTTCTTACGCTTCAGGATATCATGCTCAGACTTTAAGTTATAGGAATGGAACTCTGTGTTTAGTTTAACATGATTCACTATATATCACTCGTGATCAATTATTACCCGTTGAACCTGTTTCTTGGGATCTCCAGTCTACAGGTTGGGTTTTCCTCACTGTGATTCATCTTTCGATAGGCATGAGTCCCATCCTTTCTGAAGTTCTGAAAACCTTTTCTCTGGCCATTCCTTTCGTCAAAGGATCTGCCAAATTTTCATCAGTTCGTATGTGATTCACTCTAACTGTACCAGTAGTGAGAAACTCTCTAATGGTACTGTACTTACGACGTATTTGACGTCTCTTTCCATTGTAGTAACAGTTTTGAACTTTTGTGATTGTTGCAGTACTATTGCAATGGATCAATATGTCTGGTACCGATTTTTCCCATAAGGGGATCTCTGATAACAAACTTCTAAACCAGCCTGCTTCTTCACTAGCTGTCGCTAGTGCTATCATTACTGACTCTATCGTAGATTGGGCTAAAATAGTTTGTTTCTTGGACTTCCAAGAGACAACTCCGCTAGTTATATTAAAAATATAGCCACTTGTAGCCTTTGAATCATCCGAAAGAGAGTTCCAATCAGCATCGCTGAACCCTTCTAGGACAGCGAGAAACTTTTGATAATGTTATCCTAGGTTTTGGGTTTTCTTTAAGTATCTCATGACCCTTTCTATAGTATTCCAATGCTCTTTACTAGGTCTGCTTGTAAACTTGCAAAGTAATCCTACAACATAAACTATGTCAGACCTAGTGTAGGTGGCAGCGTATCTAAGACTGCCTATGATGCTCGCATACTCAGATTGATTAACACTGTCACCAGTGTTCTTGAACAACTTGACACTAGGGTTATAAGGAGTACAGGCTCGTTTACACTCAAAGTAATTATATTTCTTTAGAATCTTTTTTATATAATGAGATTGATCCAAAGAAATTCCCTTTTCAGACCTATTTACTTTTATGCCTAAGATTACACTAGCTTCTCCTAAGTCTTTCATGTCGAAGTTCGCACTCAATATTGATTTTACATCATTTATGACGTGCAAGTTCGACCCAAAGATCAATAAATCATCTACATATAGACACAAGATAGTGCAGAGGTTATTATCAAACTTATAGTAAATGCATTTGTCACTTTCATTGACCTTGAAATCTTTAGATAGGATAAGGTTGTCAAATTTTTCATGCCATTGCTTAGGAGCTTGTTTTAGTCCATTAGAGAGATTTATCTAATTTACGCACCTTATTTTCTTGACCATGGACAACAAAACCCTTAAGTTATTCTACGTAAATCTCTTATTCAAGTTCACCGTTTAGGAAAGCGATTTTTACATCCATCTGATGTACTACGAGGTTATAAAGGGCAGCGAGAGAAAACAGGATACGGATAGAGGTAATTCTAGTGACAGGGGAGAAGGTGTCAAAGAAATCTACGTTTTCTCTCTGTCTAAAGCCCTTCGCTACTAACTTGGCTTTAAATTTGTCGACAGTCCTGTCTGGTCTAAGTTTCCTCCTTAAGATCCATTTGAACCCTATTGCCTTACATATTGGGGGTAGATCTACTGACTGCCAAGTCCTATTTGACTTAAGTGAGTCCATCTCATCATTTATGGCTTCTTGCCATAGGTTGGCATCTACTGAGGACAGGGCAGCTCTTAGATCTTTAGGGTATTCTTCTATATTGTAAGTCAGGAAGTCATTTCTGAAATATTTGGCGGTTCTAACTCTTTTGCTTCTTCTAGGTTCTGGGTCAGTTTCCTCTCTAGGGTTAGAATTTCTAACTAGGGTTATACCACTTGATCTAAAGCCCCCATTATTCCTTGATTTAAAAGGAAACCAATCTTCAAAGAAGTCGGCATTGTTTGACTCAATGATCACTTGGTTCACTAGATCATAGAACCTGTAGGCTTTACTATTTAAGGCATAACCTATAAAGACACACTCGTAAGCTCTACTAGCCAACTTTCTCCTTTTTGGGTCAGTAATCCTTACAAAGGCTAAACGACCCCATGTTCTAAAGTAGGACAAGTTTGGTTTCTTATTCTTGAGAATTTTGTAAGGTGAAGTTTTGTTTTTAGTTTTCGGGATTCTATTTTGGACATAACACACGGTAAGGATGATTTCACCCCACCAATAAGACGTGGCTCTTGAGCTAAGTAAAATAGCAACTACTAGCTCAGCTAAAGTTCTATTTTTTCTTTCGGCTTTTTCGTTCATTTTAGGAGAATAAAGTGCGGTCTTTTTGTGTATTATTCCATGTGAGTTAAAGAATTCATTAAAATTGTCCGAGTCGTACTCGGTTCCCCTATCACTATGAAGTCTTTTAACCTTTCTATTAAAATGATTCTCTATTTCAGAAACAAAAAGTTTGAAGGCATCAAAAGCATCGCTTTTGTTTTTCAGCAAGTATACAAAAGTAAAATCAGAGCAATCATCAATAAAAGTAATGAAATATCTTTTACAGTTCCTAGTCAATATGCCATCAAATTCACATACATCAGAATGAATCAAATCTAGAGGTTTAGAATTCCTAAGTACAGATTTATGCGAAGTTTTAGTAATTTTAGCCTGACTACGATACTCGCATTTATCAAAATCATTCGTGGATAACTTAGGTATCATTTCTAACCTAATCATGTTACTAATTAAATTTTTATTCACATGATAGAGTCTAGCATGCCAAATATTCGTAGAACACAACATATACACAGAAGATTTCATTTTATTAAAGTCTAAATTTAATTTGAACATTCCCTCAGTTGCATACCCTTTCCCTACAAATACATTATTTTTGGTAAGGGTATAAAGGTCTGCCCCTATAGTTTGAGTAAACCCGGCTTTGTTGAGGAGATAGCCCGAAACCAAATTCTTTCGTATCTCTAGAGTGTGCAGAACGTCCTTCAACGTGAGGGTCTTCCCAGAGGTAAACTTCAGTTCCACCTCGCCAGTTCCAGCAATTTTCGTAGAGTGGTGATCTCCCAACAAAATATTCTTATCCTTAGTTTCAATATAAGTTTTAAATAGACTAAGGTCGTGATAGACATGGCGCGTTGCGCCAGTGTCTATCCACCACCCTTCACAACCAACGATCACACTTACTATTATGATCATGGCGACTAACGGTTCTTCTGCTAGGTTCGCCTGACCAGTAGGATGATGCCTGTTCCTATAGTTCCTAGCCATGTGTCCAAGTTTATTACAGTTAAAGCAGAGGAATTGTACCGTTTCTCCTGAGGGGGGCTTTTGTTTTTTCTGTTGGTTCTGGTTGTTGGAGCCACAATTCTGACCTTTCCTATTTGTCCCCTTAGATTTTTTGTCAGGTTTTACCACGGCAGAGGTGGGTTTCCGAGGTATTACGTTCACCTCCTCCCTCTGGTCCTGCTTTCGGGCTTCCTTGGGTTATAAGACTCTCCAAGGAGAACTCCTTGGTCTTATGGCTCAAAGTGTTCTTAAAGTCCTTCCACAAAAGGGGCAGTTTATCAATAATTACAGCAACTTAGAATTGTTTGTCTAAAGGCATACCTTCAGTAATTATCTCGTGGGCTATCTTCTGGAGTTCATGGGATTGGGCCTCCACAGATTTTTCATCCGTCATCTGGAACTTGAGATAACGGCTAACCGCATATTTCTTCGACCCGGCCTCCTCGGTGTCATACTTCTTTTTAGGGCATCCCAGACCTCCTTCATTGTCTTCATTGTACTGTAGTAGTCATACAGATCATCTGTCAAACTATTTAAAATGAAATTCTTACATAGAAAGTCTTTCTCCTCCCAGTCAGTAGCTTCTTTTATCTATTGTTCAGTTGGTTCTTCTAAAGGGACGATCGACTTAGCGCTGGTACAAGCTTCAGCAACTTTCTTGACAGTGAGGAAGAACAACATCTTTTGCTTCCACTGCTTGAAGTTCGCTCCTTCGAACTAGAATGGACAGTTGAGGTCAGATATCATAATGTCATTGTTGCTACTGAGGGCCATTGATGATGTGGAAACATCACGGCAAGACCCTTAGAACGACGAATAGTAAACCGTCAAGGCACGACGGTCAATTGAAGAGTAAAACCTACAAAACAGAAACTCATTAAGGTTGAGTCACAGAACTCGCTCTCTTTAAGAAGTTTCGCGGTTCTGTCCAAGTGTGCAAGCAGGTCTGAAAATTGCCACGTCGTCCCCAAGATAAAACAACCAAATGAAAACCGATCGAAAATGCACAGTTACCGACCGGAACATACACCCTTTTTAGACTTACTGCTCGGAATGCTAAGATGGAGGAGGAGAGGAAGATGAAGTGGGAAAATGAAGAAATGAATTATGTATCTCGAACTGCTGAAGGCCTCAACTTTTATAGACCTTCAGTGTCTAACTGTAGGGAGCGAGAAGGGCGCACGGGATGGGCGGCGCGGACGGTACAGAAGGGTGGACGAAACCAAAAGAGACTTCCAATACCAAATTTTCTAATGTGGGATTCTCCAACCAAAAAAGTTGGTTCCCTCTAATTTTGAAAGTTAAATTTTCA
The DNA here is from genome assembly GCF_009727055.1 of Benincasa hispida. NCBI lineage: Eukaryota > Viridiplantae > Streptophyta > Magnoliopsida > Cucurbitales > Cucurbitaceae > Benincasa > Benincasa hispida. Next base: position 34,912,563 of record NC_052351.1, on the reverse strand, counting down.
CTCAACAAGATTTCATAAAATCTAGAAATGATCATCTCCACTAACGAAAGCTTGAATTCCAAAACTCGAAGTGAAGAGCAAAACTCTACACAAAAGTAAACTTATGAATTAATAGATATATCATAAATAAAACATTGCAAGACACATTCAAGAATTTTGAGGGAGAAAAATAACAAACAATATGTAAAATCTTCACCTCAACAAACAAAGCTAAATAAAATTTCTTGAAAGACTTCAACAAGAAACATTTATTACACCTCTTTTTAATTTAACGGTTGTTCAACTGAAAATATTATAAACAAATAGGTCACTGAGTACTCTTTGATCTCCAAAATCTTGTAAGAGATAAGGAAACAAAAGAGATTATAGCCAAAAAGAAAAAACTAGAAGAAAACTCTTGTAGGTTAAACACTAAAAAGATATAATCAATAAAATTCGACAAGATTGTAACCTTGCTTGAGTCTGTTTGAAAGGATTTAGACAACAATATAGACATGAAAATGACAATGAAATTTAACATAAGAACCTTCACAAAAGTTTTCTCTTTATGACTTTGAAACTCAACAAAACACGTAAAAATTATCCAGTAACGAAAACCCACTGAAAGTCCCGTATCGAATTTAAAAGACCTATCACACAAAACCTCCCAGAAAGAAGTAGTTGTTGGTCACATTCGGTAACATTGATAAGAAAAATACAGTGAAGCTATAGATATAATATCAAAGAACATATGTTTAGCACACCCATTTTGCAATTGAATACTCAAATATCATACTAGAATAAACGTATACGATATATCTCAGCTATCAAATCATTCTAACTTGCTAAATCAAACACAGATCCCAACTCGATGCATAAATTCTAGAAGGAAAAAGGGTTGTAGGATTAAAGTAGAGAACATAAAATTAGTAACTAAATTTGGGGAAAATGCAGTTGGGTACTTTGCTTGTTGAATCAAAATAATAAGGGAGTGAAATTGAATTCATAGCTCTGTATTGAGCTTACCCAGAAAACAAATCGAGCCACGGATGACCAAATTGCAGTAAATAAAAGAAAAAAGATGTGTTGAATTCAGTCGAACACATAAATTAATGGTTACATGTAAGAGAAATAAGTAACTAATAGAAAGCATAATGGAGAAAAGGGAGCTTTTATTTTGATGGCTTGCAATGGAAAGAGATGCAAAGAGATAAGAGTGTCAAAAGGGAACTTGCAGTTGATTAAATATCGGAGAGATTCCTTTTATATATATATAAAGCAAAAGACCTTCATTAATTACTTCTTCACAATGCAATAATTATATTTATGAGACAAAATATTACCTTCTAATACCATCTATACCATAGCAATAAGAATAATCATATAGCTTTGTTTTGATGTTTGTTATATAATTGTTAAACAGAAGTGAAGTTAACCTAACTATCTTTAAATATTTTGAATAACTAATTTGTAGAGAGAGAGCAATTGTAATGGAGTGATCACACTATCTTGAAGCAATCTTGAATAAAAAAATAAAACTCCATCAACTTCTCCGTGGACGTAGGTCTCCCTTGGCTGAACCACGTAAACGATCATATTCATCTTCTTCTTCTTATCGTCTTCCTCTTTCGTATACCCTCTGACCCAAACGATCGTGTAACTTTAGCAAACGATCGTTAAGCTTTTACCCAACAATCGTTTACTTCTACAAGCCTCATCGTGTAGACGACCATCGTTTAGACGACCCTCGTCTAGATGACCTCAGTAAAGCTTCATCGTCTAGACGACTCCTGCCTTATCATCTAGTCGCTTTACCTCCATCACCTAGACAATCGAAGACTCCTCTCCCCAGCGAATTCCAGCAGCCTCCTGGCGTTCCTCTCTTTTCTTTTCTCTCGATTCTTTCTCTGCAAAAGGAAAAGAAAAGATTAGTCAATCGAAGGATTTTTTCAGCAGAAGTTTGTGGTTCTAATCTCAGCCATTGAAGTGTAAGGCTGAGATCGTACATCACATGGTTTGTACATCCTACACGCGACCTAGCATTTGTGTGAAGCATCGAGGGGTATCCGATAGTCGTGTAAAGGTCATCGTTCACTCTAGGCCCAAAAAGACTTTGAATATCCGTCCTGCTTTCTACCTGCTTTCCGTATATCAAGCCCAACAATAATATTATGAAGAACCTGCCGTGCAAAATATTGGGCGGGCTAAACATGTTGATCAATGGATGTCGTCATAAGAATTGAAGTACAAAGACGATAGAAAAAGTAAAATGCAAAATTTAAACCATGAGAAAATTCCAAGACAAGGAAGAGTAAAGATCGTTGAAGAGATTTGTGAGATTGTAAAGGTAAACAAATACTCCAAATAAAAAGCAAAATAAATAATACAGTATAACTCAATGGTACATATTCATATGTAGAATTAATAGTCACTCCCTTTTCTAACTTGAACTATAGCATACAATATTTAAGAGATACAAAAAACAAACTTAAAAGTGCTTTTATAATATTCAAATGTTAATTCACACGATGGTTTCTCAAAGCAAAAGGCCACAAGTCTAAAGAGCTTACAATGATTTGACCTTCAATCCTCAGGTCCTGCCTCAAAAAGCCATATTTGAATTCGAGCTTTCTGTACAAATTTGAAATATGAAGACAAAAGCAAGTAGCATCAAAGAAAGAACACACAAATTTCACTATAAAAAACCATAAACTTGGTCTAAAAACAACATAAATTGTTATCACAAAGCTGGTTGAATTCTTTGGTCAAAATTGGAGCTTTGCAATAGAAGAAACCTAATAGAAAATGTCAAAATCACGATAGTTGAAATCAACCAGCCTATCTTTGCACCACAGAGGCAGAAGACACCCCTCAACAAAGAGATTCTCGAGGGGTTTAAGGTTGGTGAGCCTTTAGAGGTAGAAGACATCCTCAACAAAGAGATACAAAAAGCCCGTGAAACTTGAAGATACATAATAGCAAACAATGGCTAATCATTTTACTCGGTCCTCAATTTCCCTCCATTTTCATTTACACCCAAATATGCTTTAGCATCAAACCAGAATTTCTAAGCCAACCAATATACCAATGAGTAGACGGTTGACAATTTTCTTTCCTAAAAGGATTTTAAAAGCAATTGAGAAAATGGCAGTAGACTCTTCGTTCTGTGTTATCTTATAAAACTAAGTGAAAAAATGGTGCTAAAATTACCTCTCCATGAACTTTTTAAAAATCTCAAAAATCTTCTCTCTCAAGTCATTAAAGTTCAGTTTTATCTAATTCTTTGTATTCTTAATACTCCACTTTACATATGAGTTTGAATATTGATTCATTTCATAAAATCCAATAACTTGACTCAGACTTCTTAAGATTCAAGCATCATGGGTAAATAAATTTCATGCCAAAAACTTAATGGTATTCCAGATCAACTAAGAAAACTCGAAGGAACCCAAAACCTTACCCATTGCACAACACCGGAACCGGTGGTGACTGTGATCGGAGACGTGCAAGGAAAGTAGCACGGTAGTGGCTGCAAGCAGTAACTGAGAGAGTGTGAGTGCCGAGGGAGAGAGAAAAAGAGAGAAAAAAAGGAGAGAGAGAGAGGGAACCCCCCTCGTGGATGGTGCTGCAACTGACGGAGACGGGAGATTGGCCGGCGATGGAGAGCGGGCAAAAAGATTGAACTTTGAAGGGAGTAGAAATGAAAAATGGCGGGAATGAGAGCAAATGCCAAGTGAAAAGACTAAACTTTCCGCATTTTTCATTTTTCATTTTTCATCATATTTGAGTGCGCGCACAAATTTTTTAAAAAAACCAAAACTTTCCGCTTCTCTCTCTCTTTCATAGCGCCTTTTTAACAATGTCATATTGAAAAGCTATCTTAAGGTACATTTGTTGCAATAGATTGTACTCCATCGTCTTAATTGTTTCATATTGTTTCAATTCATATAGTGATTTCCGTAACTTTATTAAATACAATTCTTGAGAACTTAATTTGTATGTTTCAGAAATCTTAAATCTTTTTGGAATTTTCATATAAATATCATTACTAAGAGATTTATATAAATATGTCGTGACTACATCCATTAGATGTATGTCCAGACTTTCTTACACAATCAGACCAATTAAATATCTTAGTGTAATTACATCCACCACTGGAGAATATGTCTTCTCATAATCAATATCATGTCTTTGTGAAAAACCTTGTGCAACTAGTCTTGTTTTATATCTTGTGACCTCATTGTTTTCATTTCTTTTACTCACAAATACTCATTTATATCCCATAGGTTTGACACCTTCTGTTGTTTAGACTACTAGTCCAAAAATCTGACGTTTTAAAAGTAAATTTAATTATGCCCTGATTGTTTATTTTCTCTTAAGTCAATCTTTTCTATGTTAACATTCATCAACATATTTTAGTTCAAGATCCTCATTTTTAGATATAATATCAAGAGCAACAATATACGAAACAATTATTGAGGTTGATGCCCTAAATCTTGTGGGTCTTGCAGTTTGTAATTGTTTTATAGAAACGCTTTATTTAATAAAATAAGAGGTATTTCATTGGACATTTAGTTGCATTAATCCAAAATCCATGATTATCTTCTATAACTTAAATATGTATATAGAGACATACAGGTGGATCATGGTTAAATGATAACCTAAACAGTCTAAAGTAGATGGATAAAGTTGGGTACCTCATCTTGATGACACTACGAATACGATCCATTTTGTAGTTGTTACAATTGTTGTAAAGTATTATAAATGATATGATCTTGATCATTCATATGAAGACATGTGAGCGAAGGTATTTTATACAAAGAGTTTGCATAAGACTCGACCATAAAATGAATAGTTTCTATATATAACATCGTTGTTAGAGGAGACTTACATTTCACCAATATGACCATGGGTAACTTGACATGAACTCTTGTATATGAAGGCGGTCCTTTGATTTATGAGAGTGGCCGGTTTCGCCAACTCAATATGCCTACTATTTTAGAGATTCGTCTAGTTGGGAGCTGGGAATACAGCCACACAAGAACGAATTCACTTCTTCTTTATAGTTAGAGAAAGTAGAGAAATTGCTCTCTTAAGGGCTGATTCCAAGGCTTAAACAATGTGGTGTCACACTCTCTCCTTGCTTGAGAGGGGTTAGGTTATAGTTGGACTATAACTTATTGTTCATTAGAGGGGTCAATGGTACTTAAGAAGTTCAATGGTACTTAAGGAGTTAGATGTAACTACAGGGGCAAAACAGTAATTTTGGTCTATTTTTACTTACGAGCAATTTGTGAAGGGTCGATGCGTTGTTGATTGGTTATATCCAATTGACACATAAATATATTTATAGTGCGAAGAGTGCAACTATCGGTCTTTAGTGGAATGACCGACAATTAATGAAAGTTGATTAATTTAATCAAAGAGTTTAATTAATTAATCGAGTACCATTGGAACTTCAAAATATAGATCCATAAGTAGATATGTCCACGGGGCGGGGCGGGGATGCCATTCCCCATCCCCATCCCCACTCCCCATTTCATTTCCCCATCCCGTGAAATTTTCCACCGGGGATCAGGGCAGGGATTCCCTATGGGGAATTCGCGGGGATCGGGTTCCCTGTGGGGAATTTTTTTTCTGTTAGTTTTTTTTTTTGTAAAAAAATAATTAATTTAAATTGAGCAAATTTTAATTAAATAATTAACTTTATCACTAATTTTTTTATTATGGTTAGTTTTATATGAAAATTTGAATTTAAAGATAAATTACTCAAATTTTGGCCTAAAAAAGCTAATTAATTTTTTTTAGTGGAAAGAAATAAATATAAATCAAATTATTTACATATATAATCTAAATTTAAACATTCAATTTAAACATATTCATTATGTTTCCCAATAAATAATCAATTTGAAATTTAAATGTAATATTTATATAATAATAATAATATAACATTAGATAACTATACTAAATAAATATGTAAAAGCTAATTGGGGCAGGGACGGGAAGGGGCGGGGTCGGGGCTGAGGATGGGGACGGGGAATGCATTCCCCGTCCCCGTCCTTGTTTAGCTACAAAAAAGTTTTCCCCACCTCTCCCTCATTCCTCGCCTAATCGGGGAATCCCCGTCCCCATGGGGAAATTGGACATCTCTATCCATAAGGTTTCATCGTTAGCTCATTTAGGATAAGTGAAAATCGAATTAATTTGAATTGTTTAAATTAATAAAGGAGATTTTATATAAGATATGATTATGAGATATAACGTAATGTATATGATACACAATAATATAAAGATTTATTTGAGAGAAAAATAATTATTTGAATATGATTCAAATATTAATATGAATTTGATCCATATTAAATATTGTTAATTAAATGAGAGAATGTGTTTTATTTATCTATATATATATTAATTAAAAAAGAACTAGTTTTTGTGTTTAATTAAATATTTTTTAATTAGAGAATTGGTTTTAAATAATCTTTTCTCTTTCATATTCTAATTGGCATAGGAAAGATGAATGAATTTGTTAATTTATATATATTTATTAATTAAAGAAAAATGGATTTGTTCTTTCATCTTCCTCCCGCCCACTTATAAATACATCTAAAGTGTGTAGATTTTGGTGTGCTTGTGATATTGTCTTGTTCTCTCAAATTATTTCCTTCAAATCCTTTCTCCAAATTAATCTTGAAGTCCACAACTCTCATCGATTATCTACCCCGAGAATCACGAGATTTATACGTGGTGGTGTTCGATTGATTGCTGTGTTTTTACGATCAAAGTGTTCGTTGTGTTCGAGTTCCAGAAAGGAATTGAGAAGAGATTAGTCTTCAAGAGTATGTGACTTCTGAATCTCTTTTTCCAATGTAATTTCTACACAAATATATGCCTAATAGATCTTGTATATCTTGTTTCAATCTTTTATAATTTCTGTATGTTACGTTAAATTAGAATTCGAACGCTACCATTTTCGCAATGGATACTCGCGTATCCTTTCAATTGCTATCAGAGCAAGCGTTTCATTGTAATTTAAATTTTTGTACGAATTAAATTATAGAGTAATGATGGGATTTAGATTCTGCATAGAAGTATTTTGAATATGGTTTGCTCATTTTGATGTTTTCGGGATTGATTTTAGTTTTTATGCCATTTTTTATTCGATATGTAAAGGGTTCGTTGTTTTGGTTCATTCGTATATCTAGTCTGGGTTGTTCGTGACAATTTTCCAGCTTATATTTGGTTGAAAGTGGAGCAAGAATCGAGAATTATGGATGAACGGGTGGAGAACTGCAAGCATTATGCCTTACAGCGTCAAACTTCAACATTGCAACGTTGACCCAACACTATAGAGCAGAAGCTTCAGCATCGCAACACTCCAGTTGTAGTGTTGCAACGCTGCGAGCAGCTTAACGGTAAGCACTAAAGGGACACCAACGTCGCAATGCTAGGGAAGCATTTGAAGAGATGCACACGTTTCAACTTCCAATTCGGCGATTTGGTTCAAGTGATTTTTTTTTAGTTTTTTTTTAATAATTTAGTTTTATTTCATTTTTGTTTAATTAAATTAATATAATAGTTATATTCATTTAATTAAAGGTTTATGAAGTCAATCCCGGTCCAAATTGATGCTTTTATTTATGCATTTGATGTATGATTATTTTATTTTGATATGTGTCATAATGTATGTCATATAAAATAATCCCACCATAGGATATACATATGTTCATGCATTTATTTTAATATAAATATTATATTATATTATTGCATGATGTATTAAGCATGTTCATGCATCATGTTTATGCTTTTATGTATGTGTGTGTGTATCTATATATATGTATGTATATATATATATATATACACATTACTTTAATATATAAGTGTTATGTATGTAATGTGATGTAAAAGGAATTGCATGCTAACAAAGGTTTAATTTTTTTAAAAAAACTAGTTTAAAATTGATTTCATATTAGACCTATATTTAATAATTTTCTAATTTGATTAGAAATTGGTTTAATCTTGTAATTCAGTTTAATACGATTAAATTGATTTTACATAAGAGATTAAATTTGTAACAAATATATCTATAAGGAACGTTTGTCTAAGAACAATTCTGCCTAGATTGGGGTATTTAAGCTAACGGAAACGGAACACCCCTACTTGGAAACTGACTTGGAAGGTGAATTAAATAGATTTGTTACAAGCATGCAATGAGTGATTCATGTTTGTTAAAATGTTTAATAAACATAAATCAATATTATTAAACTATCCAACATAAATCTTACTTTGGGCAAATTTAACAAACATAGTAAAATTATTAGTCGATTTTTTTAAGTTGATCAACCTTAGGTAAAATACTTGGTGGGAGAAAAATTGGTAGGGTTGGCAACGGAGTCGGGGTGGGGGGAATTCACTCCCATCCCTGCTCCTGTCTCCACCATTTGAAGGCGAGGACGAGGGTAGGGATTCTCTGTCAGGGAAACGGGGTCCCCACAGGGATTCCCTTATTCGTTCCCTGCGGGGATTCCTCTATTACTTCCTCGCTGAGATTCCTCTATTACGTCCTCGCTGAGATTCCTTTATTAACTTTTTTTTAATTCGAGTCACTTTATTTAAACTTTCAATAGTCCACAAAAAATAAATAAAATTTAATAGACTAATCCATGAAATAAACACAATTTAGAAGCTCACAAATCCATTAAATAAATTTACAACTTGTGTTAAAAAAAAGTTCGAATAAAACTTGGAAGTCAATTAAATTCAAATGTCTTATACAATTAAAAATACAACCACAATCATAAATTGCCCGTCTTTCTCTTTTTACCGATGACTTTACGTTCAAATTTTTCTCCTTTCTCGACATTATCACATCCTTAGTTGTGTGTATTATTCTTATATTTAAAATATAATTAACAAATAATGTCACAAAAAAAATAACTAGACAATAAGCGTGAAAAAATGTCATAAAAAATAATGTTAATCATTGAGCATATCTCAGTCACCACTCCATCTTCATCAGAGTCATTTGCATCTTCTAAAACAGTTGCTAAATGTTTAACCATTTATTTTTCCGTGCTAGTACCTTATGTTGTAACATATTTATAATACAAAAAAAATATTTATTAATATATTAAATGTTAAAAATAGGTAAAACAACATAAACAAACTAACATACCTGTCAAAACTTCAGTTGCAATCCAATTTTGAGCGCACATCAAAGCCTCTAGTCTATGTGGGCTTACAATCCTACCACAGGTACTAAAAGTAAACTTTGATGCAATACTAGATAAGGAGATGACTAATATGTCTCTAGCAATTTCTTGTAAAATAGAATACTTGACCCCATTTAACTTCCACCAACTAAGAATGTCAAAATCAGATGATGAGGTAAGACAGGTTCATCTAAATATGCATAACTATTGTTTCTGATTCATCTTATTGGAATTTGACACAAACAAATCATAATCATTAAAATCATCAAATTCTGTATTCTTTGATGTTTCATCCAAATTTTTAGAGCGACAATCATCACCTTCACTTTCATGCTTCAGATGATATTCTTTATCCAAATATGAACAATTTTTTTTAATCCTTTCCACCTCAAGAAAAAAAGTATCTCCACAAATTCTAGGGAAGTAAAACTCAATCAACTTCAATTTATAACAAGGATCTAAACTTGCAACTATGGCCATTACCCCATGAATATTCTTCCAATACTTATCAAACTTTGAAATCATATTTGAAGCCAAGTCTCTTATCTCTTGAAAGCTAGAATTTGTCCACTCAGAAATAGCCAATTTCAATTTACAAATTTTTGGGGAAAAATATTAGTAGTAGGATATTTGGATCCATAAGATATTTCAGTCACGTGATGAAATATTTTCAATTTCTCACATATCTCTTTTGCTAATACTCAATCTTGATCCAAAGGTAAACACTGTTACTTTGGTTATCGTTTTTTTAATCGATAAAAAACAACTTTGTACTTCAATGCAGTGGCTAACATAAAATATGTAGAATTCTACCTAGTACAACAATTAAGACTCAACATCTTACCATCATAAACATTCAACTGACAAGCAGTTTTCTCAAATTTCTTCTTCTTTTTTGGTGTATGCTACCCAAAAATCCACACTACTACGAACTCTTTCAATCCCATCTCCTATCACTGCCAACCCATCTTTCACAATTAAATTCATAATATGAGCACAACATCGCATATGAAATAAACACTCATCCAAATTAAGTTTTCAGACAGACTATCAACAAGCAACCATGGAGCCATTGTACTGCAATTATCTACTATTATGGATGACAATTTTTTTTTATCAATATTCCAATCTAAACAAACATTCCATTATTTCTTTATGAAGCCTCTCAGAAGTGTGTGGAGAAGGGACATATATAAACCTGATCATTTTGTTTCGCAAAACCAACTATCATTAACAAAATGTGCGGTGACAGCCATATAACCTTTTGTTTGGTGGTTAGAAGTCCACATGTCCGTTGTAAGGGCAATTTTTCTATTGATCTCATTCAACAATGTCATAGTTTTCAACTTCTTAATCTAGTAAATTTTCAAGATATCCTTCTTTATTGTGTTTCTTGACACCATCTTAAATAACGGTTGGATGACATTACAAAATTCCCTAAAACTCATGCTCAACTATTGAGAGAGGATATTCATGTTTGATTATCATCCTAGCTAATGCTTTTTATGCAGCTTCCCGATCTAAGTTATCTAAACCCAATATATTGTTTTTCTCTCTGTTAGGATTCAATAAGGATTGTTGTATGTGAAGGAGCTCTTATTCAAGAGTACCTACAAGCAGAAGCAGATCTTTCCAATTCATTGTGACAGAATTACCGCATATACATTCAAACATACTTTCATAATGCTAAAGGGATCAAGAAATCATACCAAATGAAGATTTCTTCTTCACAGGGAGTCTGAAGCCCAACCGTCTACCTCGAACAGTCACCACTCGGACAGAAGGAAACGGAGAAGACAACATCACTTAAAGCCCTCAGTATTCTTGGTGTGAGAATCCAAAGTGTGGGCTTTGTTCGGATTTGGTAGAGGGAAGGAGGAAGAGAGACCGTACACAACAATCAAGCAAGTGGGAGATGCGGTCGTCTATCGCATAGACAATATGCTTGATCATTTAGGTAAAATATACGATCATGTAGTAAAAGTAAGCGATCATCTAAATGATCGTACAGGAAAAGGTAAACGATCGTCTAAACGATCGTGTAGGAAAAGGGTGAGTGATTGTCCGAACGATCACGTAGAAAAAACTAAGTGATCGTCTATACGATCGTTAGTAAATATCAGAAGCTAACGATCGCTTAGGAAAAAGGTAAACGATAGTTTAGATAATAGCGCGTGATGGTGTAATCGGTATACGATCACTTAGCAATATCATATATGTAAACGATTATGGAGTCACTATCGTATAGACACTGATTTTCTAAACGATAACTCTATCTTTTTCAAAATACCCGCACATTCCAAGATCAACACACTGTTTTCTATTTATAATGCACTCATCCGTTTTTTAGAACGAAGAGGCACCTTCCCATTTCCTTTATAACCGTCCAATGAATGTGATCTTATCACATTCATAACTTATAAATTAATATCATATATTAATTATCATATTTTTTCTCTACTAGATATAAACCATATTTGTATCCAATTTTCTCCAAATACATAAAGTTAATTATATCATATTTAATTAACTCGTTATATTATATCATATATAATCGAACTCCCTCTTGTCAATTTGAACATTTCAAATTGACCCAAAAACTGACTCTCAACTTGTATCCAAGCTACCAAAGGGACCTTATGGACCTATGGCTCGAAGCTCCAACGATATGTGAATAGCTGACTAAACTCTTTAGTCATGATATCTACCATCCGTTAACTGACAGGCATTCCACTAAAGACCGATAGTTGAACTCGTCTTGTCATAGATATATTTCTATGTCCATTGGATAAAATCAATCATCAGTACGATGACCCTTCAGATGCTCGTAATTACAGCAGGCCAATTTACCATTTTGCTCTTATAATTACATCTTCCTCCTTAAGTACCACTGATTCTTCTAATGAACAATACAATATAGTCCTACTATGTGTGAACACCTCTCAGGCCATGAGAAGGTGTGTGGCGCCACATTGTTCAAGCCCTGGAATCAGCCCTTAAGAAAGCTATCTATCTACTTACCCCTGCCCTGGGGAAAGAGTGAATCCATCTTGTGTAGCTGAGTTCCCAACTCATAAATCAGACGAATCTCCAAAATGCAAATCAGACGAATCTCCAAAATGGTAGGTTTGAGTCGGCGTTCTGGCCACTCGCACCCATGCAAATCAAATGACCGCCCTCAATGGCAGGAGTTCCCAACTCACTCAGGATTGAGGTTATGATACCTATGGTCATCCTAGTGAAGTGAAGTCTCAGTTATGAACGGTGTTATATAACGAGAAGTTAACACTTCGTGGTCAGATCTTATACAAACTCTTTGTATAGAACGCCCCACTCACATGTCCCCTACACGAATGATCAGCATCAGACCATCTGTGACAAGTCACAACACTTGTGACCATTCCACAAAGTGGGCCGCATCCGTAGCATTACCAGATAAGGTTTTCCTCCTATATCTATATACTACAGACCATTTTGGTTATCACTCAAGACATGATCCACTTGTATGTCACCACATACATGCTTAAGTTACATACAGATAATTAGGGATATTAAGTTTATTGGTTTGTGGTAAAATCTAAATGTGCAAAGTTAAGTAGTGAAGTAAATATCATTTATATTATACATCACAAGTGTTCGTACAAAGTTTTTACAAACTAGTAGACACAAGATTTTAGGACACAAACCTCAACAGTATGTCCTTTTTTCCTTTATAAGGGCATATCTTGATATAGTCATGCAAATGTTTGATTTCATTTTTACTTTCACCCCTTAATTTTCATTTTCAATAATTGCAAACTGCCTTGTCTACTCCATTTGTTTTTTTGCTTCTTAAAATGATTCCAAACAACCGATGTCAATCTCCTATTTAAAGATCCATTTTCAGTGTCCTCCTCATCAAGAACAACACAATCATGGACATTCAAATTATCGTCATTTGAGGAGCATGAAGTTAAATTTGGGTTGAATTTGCACTACAAGAATTTTAGCCTTTAATGTCGGTTGAAAAAAGTGAAATCGAATGTATAATGTCGGTTTTGTTTTTTTTTTTTTTAAAAAAAGTGGATCTTTAATGTCGGTTTTAAACCGACATTAAAGACCTACTTAATTTTTTCCTCTTCACTCTCCCCCTATTTTCTATTTTCCCCCATTTTTTTTCATTTTTCCCTCTTCACTCTCCCCTTATTTTCTTTTTCCTCTCATTCTCACACTTCCCTCTTCAGACCCTCTTCTTTCTCACTTCTCTCTTTCAAATCCCTGCCAATGGGTTGCATAACCCGTGCCGTCGTGCAACCTGTGCAAGTCTGTCGTAGTGTAGATCTGACTTTCGTGCAGGTCTGTTCGTCGTGCAACCCGCGCCGCTGCACCCAGTCGCCCCGGATCTGAAGTCCAGATTTGAAGTCACCCGGATCCATGTGTCGCTGTTCTTCATTCGATCTGAATTCCAAATCTGAAGATCTGAAGTTCGTCGTTCGTCGTTCGTCCAAATCAGTATGCTCTTCTTCTCTTTCTTCTCTTAAACTCACATCAATTTTTGTTCTTATGTTACGCCTTTCAACTGTTTGTGTAAATGTCTTAATGTTACGCCTCTCAACTTTCCTCTCAGCGCTAGACGGTCGTGTAGATATGCGCAAGCACTGAAGATCGTCGATCGTGTAGGTGGGTACTGGACGATCATATAGTAGATGTGCGCGCACTGGACAATCGTATAGCAGATGCACAAGCGTTGGACGATCGTCGATCATGTAGGAGGGCGTTGGACGATCGTATAACAGATGCGCGGGCGCTGAACGGTCGTGTAGACGGGTGCTAGACGATCATATAGTAGGTAGGCGAGCGCTGGACGATCGTATACCAGATGCGCGGGCGCTAAGCGATAGACTACACGATGGCACTACGCGATGGGCATGAGTGCTAGACGATGAGCAGACGCTGTCTCTTATACACATCTAGATGTGTATAAGAGACAGATGCTAGACGATGAGCAGACACGTTGATTCGTATGCCGCTGTTCGTCGTTCGATCTGAAGTTCGCCATTCGTCATTCGTCCAGATCAGTATGCTCTTCATCTCTTTCCTCTCTTAAACTCACAACAATTTTTGTTCTTATGTTACACCTCTCAACTGTTTGTATAAATGTCTCAATAAAAGCCAGCTGTGGTTTCACTTCAATATGTCTCTCTGCTTCTAGATTTGGGCCTACTTTTTATGTGTCTATAGCCTTTGAAATTCGATTTGATTAATGATTTTGTTGTATATGATACATTTGTTGAAGTATTGGCAAGAGGCGTTGCCAAGAGTTGCTCCTGCATTGGGTATGCGTGAGCAAGAGCAGTGAAAGCGAAATGTTGAGCACAAGGCGGTGGGTAGACGATCATGTAACAAATGGGTAGTGCTACACGATGAGGTAGGCGATCGTGTAGGTGGGTGCTGGACGATCGTGTAGTAATGCGGGGAGCTAAACGATGAGGTAGACGATCGTATAGCAGATGCACGGAGCTAAGCGATGCGCTATACGATCGTGTAGATATGCGCGGGTGCTGGACGATCGTATAGCAGATGCACGGGCACTAAGTGATAGACTACACGATGGCGCTACACGATGGGCATGAGCACTAGACGATAGCCGTGTTGCACTAAACGATGAGCAGACACACTACATGATAGGCGGAATGCTAAGCGATAGGCGATGGCGTTAAACGATAGGCGAATGTATTAGACGATAAGGTGTCAGCGCTAAACGATGGGCGCGGTAGCTAAATAATAGCCTATGCGCAAGATCGTTTACTAAATGATTGAGATACACGATGGGCCGCTGGAGGTAAACGATAGATGTAGGAACTAAACGATTGATTGGCTTGAGAACATGTGCATTATGCTAATTAAATACACTAAAAGAATGTTTGACTCACAATTTTAAGAAGTTTTAGTTGATGACTCACAGTTTTAAAAAGAAGATTCTCTCATTTATTCAACTATTGAGTTTTCTTGTTTTGCAGGTGCAATAAAGGAGTAAAGATTTGGTATCGCAACCTCTTTATGCTTTTTTCTTGGGGAACTCTAGTAAACAATTTTGCTTGAATGTACCATTTATACACATTCCCAATAAACACGGTTAGTTGAATATGAATTCTGATCATATTTTCACTTTCAATCCTTTGTCTTAAACCTTTTTTGTTTGTGATCCTTTGAACAACAGTGGTCAGACAAAGATGCCTATTTGTAAAATCAGAATATTTGTATTACTCGTAATTTGTGTTTTCAAGGGCTGAATTATTGTACGACCTTTTAAATTATAATTTTATAGCAAAATTTGTGGATTAAATGTAATAGATTTGCAATCCATACATAAATAATATGTCATAGCCACAGCGTTTGATGATGATGTGTCATGTTATACTTTTTGACCAAAAAAATGGATTCGACAACGATTTTTTTTTTAAAAAAAGGGACCGATTCGGGCTTTAATATCAGTTAAGAATTAAAAAAAAAAAAAACACAGGCTTTAATGTCGGCTGGAAATTTCACTGAAGACCTTTAATGTCGTTTGCAACCGACATTGAAGGCTGTGTTATTGAAGCCCTTTAATGTCGGTTTAAAATCGACATTAAAGGCAACCGACATTAAAGGGCTTTAATAACACTATCTTTAATGTTGGTTTAAAACCGACATTAAAGCTCGAATTTCTTCTAGTGTTAGTGTTGAATTTGGGTTGTACTTGGAATTGGACTTGAAATAAGACTTGGAGAATCTTTATTTGTAGAAGGTGTGATAAAGACATTGTTTTTTGGAACCTAACAAGTTATACAAAATAAAGCAAAGATAAGCTTGTGAATGATACCTAATTTTAGTATTCTTTTTTCGAACCTATTTTTAAAGTCTATCTATATTTGAAGACATGATTCTAGATTTTTAAATTATAAACTTCTAAATAATACCTAATTTTAGTATTATTTGTTTGATCCAATTTTAAAGTCTATCTATATTTGAACCTAATTTTAAAGTCTATCTATATTTGGACCTAAAGTCTCAAATTCATAATTTTTTTTTTTATTGTTTTAGTATTCAATTTTATAGAATTAATAAACTTACAATGGTTAAATTTTTAACCACCACCACCAATGAAACAAACTTAATAAATTCCAAATATATCAACAATAAATAATTTCATCATTTTAACAATAATTTAACAAAAGATTTAACAAACATATCAATTCAACATTTTAATAAATAAATACCCGATTAAAAAAATAGAGTTCGTAACTTACACTGAATGGCAGACGTGAAGTCGTGAATTGTGAAGGAGACTGAACGTTCAAATCCTACTTGAACGAACGCGAATAGCTTGAACGGACAGACCCGACTTGAACAAACGTTGACGTGAACAGCTTGAATGGACAACAGATCGGGCGTGAATGACTTAAATGCTCGCTGACGGTTAAACGCTTGATAAGAACGACTACAATGCTCGCTGACGCTAATTGTTGAAGATTCAAAGAAGAAGAACGACAGATCGGGCATGGGTTGATGCTGATTGTTAAAGATTCGAAGATTCGAAGAAGAAAAAGAATTTCGTTGACGTTAAACGGCTTGAAGATTCGAAGTAGGTTTGACATGAACGGCTTGAAGTTAAACACTCGCTGATTTCTGAAATTCGAAATTTCGAAGAAGGAAAACGATAGGGCATGGGCTGATTGCAGAGGCGGTTTGCTTTGTTGAAAAAAAAAAACGTGTTAGTTTAGGTTTTTTAGGTTTGAGCTTAGGAGTTGGGCTTGGACTTTGAGCTTTTGGGTAGAAGTATTAGTTGGGAGTTGGACTTTAAGCTTTGGGCTTATATATTGTATATATCTAAATATATATTTAAAAAATATAAATATAATTAATCGAGGTCGGGTTTTAATCGGGGTCAAGGTTGGGGTCAGGGACGAGGCAGGGATATCATCCCCATCCCCACTCTATTTGACCCCATCCCTCGATCAAACCAAGGATTCTCCAACTCAATCGGGTCGGGGCTCGAGGGGAACCCGACCCTGCAGGTTTTTTTTGCCAACTTTAAAGTTGGGGTATACGATACTTCATTTTTCTTTTCATGTTTCTCCCTAAAAGTTCACACCATGGTATCTATGCTCGGTTTTGAGACATCTTTCCTTGTGTCCCCCTACGGGTGGTATTTGCACAAGTCGATAACAAGGTGAATGGAGAGAATGTTTATAGTAAATGGGAAAGGGAAGTGTATCAACACATCCCATGGTTTTCTTCATTATTTTGAAGTAAACTTTCATGCTCGGCCTCAAGAAACCTTTGCTTGTGTCCCCCTATGGATGACATTTGCATGAATTTTTACTCAAACTCCAGAAATGGATAAGATTACTTTAGTTTTTGCCCCAATCGGTTTTTCTCTACGGTTGACTCATTGGGGCGGAACCCTAGAATCTAAAATGAGGGGTAACACTTAGAAGAAAATGTTTAAGCAAGTTTATATTTTCTAGACGAAACAATGGTGACTAATAATTATAGGAATAAGAGTTATTCTTGTGTATTGATTAGTTGTGATTGTCTCAATTCAGTGAAGGGGTAATTGAACACCCTACGGTTACTTTTATTCTGACTTACTGAACCTATGGTAAATTAGAATTTTGCTAAATTAATTGGTTGTTTAATTGGTTAATGCATCAAATAACTAATATAAATAAATTGTATGGTTTCAACAATTTTAAAATGACGAGTGCTACTTTAAACTTGCTTTCTGCTGATAAGTTAAATGAAGATAACTATACGAGCTGGAAAAATACTATTGACACGGTTCTCATTATTGATGACCTGTGATTCGTCCTAGTTGAGGAATGTCCTCAAGCCCCAGCTGCCAATGCAACCCGAAATGCTAGAGAGGCATATGAGGGATAGGTAAAAGTGAATGAAAAGGCCTGAGCATATATCTTGACCAACTTGTCTGAAGTTTTAGCCAAGAAGCATGAGCCCATGCTCACTACTTGTGAGATCATTGAGTCTCTAAGGGGAATGTTTGGACAACCGTCCTTATAACTCAAGCATGACACTCTCAAGTATATCTTCAATGCTCGGATGAAAGAAGGGACATCTATTTGTGAACATGTTTTGAACATGATGGTCTACTTTAACGTGGTGGGGATGAACAGGTCTATCATTGATGAGGCCAGTCAGGTTAGTTTCATCCTAGAAACTTTACGTAAGAGTTTCCCACAGTTTTATAGTAACACTATTATGAACAAGCTTAATTACAACCTAACCACTCTGCTCAATGAACTGCAGACATATCAATCCTTGATAAAAGTCAAGGAACGGAAGAGTGAGGTAAATGTTGCCCCATCCTCCAAAAAGATATACAGAGGTTCGACCTCTAGAACGAAGTCTGTACATTCTTCCTTTGATACCAAAAAGTGGAAGAAGAAGAAGGGAGGTTAGGGAAAAGCTCACCTTGCTACTGCCCAAAAGGACAAAAAACCCAAAGTTGCAAAGGAAATAAGTTTCCATTGCAATCAAGAGGGACACTGGAAGAGGAATTGTCCCAAATATTTGGCAAAAAATAAGAAGACCAAACAAGGTAAATGTGATTTACTAGTTTTGAAAAATTGTTTAGTGGAGAATGATAATTCAGCTTGGATATAATTGATTCAGGCGTCGCTAACCATGTTTGTTCATCATTTTAAAGAATTAGTTCCTGACAACAGTTAAAAACTAGTGAGATGACGATGTGGGTTAGAATTGCGCATGTCGTCTCAATTATGACAGTGGGAAGACTTCGACTTTGTTTACATAAATTTTACCTTTTATTAGAAAACATTTATGTAGTAAAAAGGAACTTGATTTCTGTAAAATTCTTATTAGAACAATCATATACTCTGAATTTTAAAGTGAATAAAGATTATATTTACAAAAATGGTGTTGAGATTTGTTCTACAAAGTTAGAAAGTAATCTTTATGTGCCATGGTCGTTAGTATCTAAGGCCTTCCTTAATACTAAATTATTTAGAACTACGGTAACTCAAAACAAATGACAAAAAGTTTCTCCTAAAGAGAATGCCCATCTTTGGCACCTAAGTTAGGTGACCTTAATCTCAATAGAATTGAAAGGTTGGTTAAGAATGGACTTCTAAGTGAGTTAGAAATTTTTTTTTTTAACAGTATGTGAGTCATGCCTTAAAGGAAAAATGACTAAGAAACCTTTTATTGGAAAAGGTCACAGAGCCAAAGAATCCTTAGAGCTTATACATTCAGACCTCTGTGGTCCTATGAATGTTAAGGCAAGAGGCGACTTTGAGTATTTCACCACCTTTACATATGATTATTCAAGGTATGGGTATGCTTACTTAATGCAACATAAGTCTGAAGCTTTTGAAAAGTTCAAAGAGTACAAGACTAAAGTTGAAAATACACTAAGTAAAATAAGAAAAACACTTCAATCTGATCGAGATGGAGAGTATATGGATTTAAAATTCCAAGACTATTTGATGTACATGAAATTGTATTCTAGCCCTCAGCATCTGGTACACCTCAACAGAACAGTGTATCAGAAAGGATAAATTGAACCTTGTTAGACATGGTTCGGTCCATGAGTAACGCTCCCTTACCTGACTCGTTTTGGGGATACACAGTATAGACTGTAACTTATATTTTGAATTGTGCTCTATCCAAGAGTGTTTCTGAAACACCTTTGGAATTATGGAAAGGTCGTAAAGGTATTTTATGTCATTTCAGGATCTAGAATTGCCTAGCATATGTGCTTAAGGATAATCCAAAGAAATTGGAACCTCGCTCAAAATTGTAACTATTTGTAGGCTATTCCAAAGGCACGAGAGGTGATTACTTCAAAGGTAAAAAAGATAATAAAGTGTTTATGTCGATAAATGCTACATTTTTAGAAAAGGACCACAACAGTGAGCACAAATTGCGAAGTAAAATAGTATTGCATGAACTTTCTTGCGAAACTACTAAACCTTCAATAAGAGTTATTAAAAACCCAAGTACATCAACAAAAGTTATTAATGTTGGTTCATCTAATAGGTCATATCCACCTCAATTGTTGAGGGAACCTCGACGTAGCGGGAGGGTTTCGAACCCACCTGTTTGTTATATAGGTTTAATAGAAATCCTAGCCATCATATCTGATGGTGATTTTGAGGATCCATTGTCATATAGGAAGGCAATAAAGGATGTAAACAAAGATGAATGAATCAAAGCTATGAATATCAAAATGGAGTCTATGTAATTCAATTCAGTCTGGGATCTTGTAGATCAACCTGATAGGGTAAAACCTATAGGTTGCAAATAAATCTACAAGAGAAAAGGGGTGCAGATGGTAAGGTGCAAACCTTCAAGGCTTTAGTGGCAAAGAGTTATACCCAGGTTGAGGGAGTTGACTATGAGAAGACTTTCTCACCTATTTCCGTGTTAAAGTCTATCTAGATACTTTTGTCCTTTGCCACATATTATGACTATGAAATCTGGAAAATGGACATTAAGATTAATTTTCTCAATGGAAATCTTGAGAAGACTATCTATATGCAGCAACCAGTGGGATTCATAACCTAAGGTCAAGAGCAAAAGGTTTGCAAGCTTAATTGATCCATTTATAAACTCAAGCTTCTCGATCTTGGAATATAAGATTTGATTATGCAATCAAATCTTATGGCTTTGATCAAAATGTTGATGAACCTTGTGTTTACAAGAAAATCATCAACAGTTCAGTAGCTTTCTTAGTGTTATATAGATGATATCTTACTCATTGAGAATGATGTAGGACTACTGACTGACATAAAACAATGGTCCATGACCCAATTCCAAATGAAAGATTTAGGAGAGGCGCAATATGTTTTGGGCATTCAAATCTTTAGAGATTGTAAGAACAAAACGCTAGCTTTGTCTCAGGCATTCTATGTTGACAAGATGTTTGTCAAACATTCAGTGCAAAACTCCAAAAAAAGGCTTACTACTTTTTAGGCACAGAGTTTCTTCGTCTAAGGAATAGTGTCCTAAGACACCTTAAGAAGTTGAAAAAATGAGATGGATCCCCTATGCACTGGCTGTTGGCAACCTGATGTGTGCTATGTTATGTACTAGACCTGACATCCGCTATGCATTGGGAATAGTTAGTAGATATCAGTCTACTCCAGGATTAGATCATTGGACTGCCATTAAAACCATCTTCAAGTATCTTAAGAGAACGACGGACTACATTCTTGTGTATGGGTCTAAGAATTTGATCCTTATAGGATATACTAACTCTGATTTTGAGATTGATAGGGATTCTAGGAAATCCACTTCAGAATCAGTGTTTACTCTTCATGGATGAGTTGTAATCTGGTGAAGCACCAAAAAGGGGTGCATTGTTGACTCCATCATAGAAGTAGAATATGTAGCAACTTGTGAAGATGTCAAGGAGGCTGTTTAGCTCAGCAATATCTTAACTCAACTGGAAGTAGTTTTAGACATGTCAAGACCTATCACCCTTTATTGTGATAATGGTGGTGCTTTGTCTAATTCCAAAGAGCCTAAGAGCCACGAGGGAAACACCAATAAACTAAGATCCAAGGTTATCTTCTGTGACTTAAACATGTATGTAGAGACATACAAGTGGATCATGTTTAAGTGATAACCTAAATGGTTTGTAGTAGATGGATAAGGCTGGATACCTTATCCTAGTCACACTACAAATATGACTCATATTGTAGTTGTTACAAATGTTGCAAAGTTCTAAAAATGATTTGATCCTGATCATTCATGTGGAGACATGTGAGCGGGGGTATTTTATACAAAGAGTTTGTATACGACTGAACCATGAAATGAATAGTCTCTCTATATAACATCATTGTTAGAAGAGACTTACATTTCACCAGGATGACCATAGGTGACTTTACTTGAATTCTGATGAGTTGTGAACTTTTTATCTATAAAGGAGGTTCTTTAACTTTCATGGATGAGGGTGGTTGGTTTTGGCAACTCAATAGTCTACCATTTTGAGGATTCGACTGATTGGAGAGTTGGGAATACAGCTGCACAAGAAGGAATTCCGTCTTTCTTTATTGTTAGAGAAAGTAGAGAAATTGCTCCCTTAAGGAATAAGGACTGATTTCGAGACTTGAATAATGTGGCGCTATACCCTCTCCTTGCCCAAGAGAGGTTAGATTATAGCTGGACTATAACTTATTGTTCATTAGAGAGGTCAGTGGTACTTAAGAGGTAGATGTAATTACAAGACAAAATGGTAATTTTGGCCCAGTTGTACTTACGAGTAATTTGTGAAGACTCGATGCACTGTTTGTTGGGATTGATGTCCTAAATCTAGTGTATCTCGTGGTTTGTAGTTTTGTTAACACAAATTATTTATCTAATAAAAACAAAGGTATTTTATTTGACATTTAGACAACATTAATTCAATCCAATAAACTAAGATCCAAAGTTATATGATGTCACTTGAATAGTATATGATTGACATTCAGGTAGTTCGCGTTCAAGTAATAACCTAAAAGGTCTGCAATAAATAGATAAAGGTTAGGTGTCTTATCCTAGTAACACTGTGTATATAACCCACTTTGTAATTATTACATGAGATGTAAGTGTTACAAACAATAGAACCATATTGTTCATGTAAAGACACGTGAATGGGGTATCCTATATAAAAGAGTTTATACATAGACTGGACCACGAAATAATTAGTTTCTCTTTATAACACCGTTACTTGAAGAAACTAATATTTCATTAGGATGACCATAAGAGTTTTGACCTTAATCCTGAGTGAGTTTTGAACTCTTGTTTATGATGATAGTCCTTTGATCTATTTGGGTGAAAGTGGTCATGATAGCCAACTCAATAAGCCTACCATTTTGGGGATTTTTCTGATTAGGGAGCTGGGAACACAACTACACAAAATGGAATTCACTCATTCCCATTCCTTGGGAAAGTAGAGAAATTACTCTTTTAATAGTTGGTTTCGGATCTTGAATAATGAGGCTTCAACCTTTCACTAGCCCAAGAGGTGTTAGTTTATAGTTGGACTATAAACTACTTGTTCATTAGAGAAATCAGCGGTACTTAAGGAGTTAGATGTAATTACAGGAATAAAACAGTATTTTGACCTACCTGTAGTTATGAGCATTTGCAAAAGGTCATCACTCTGTTGATTGGTTATATCCATGAATACAAAAATATATCAACAATGCGAAGAGTACAACTATCAATCTTTAGTGGAGTGATTGATAGTTAATGATTATTGATTAATCAATTAATCTCATATCATTGGAGCTTCTGATATGTAGATCCATAAGATCTCCTTGTTAGCTCACTAAAGAATAGTAATGAGGAATTATTTAAATTGTTCAAATCAAATGAGGGATTTTATATTAATGAGATCAATATATAATGGTTAATTATATATATGGTCTATAATCCAAATTATGTAAGAGAGATATATTTGAATAAGATTCAAATAATAAATTTATATGAATTGGATTCATAAAGAGATGTACACATATAAATATGTGATATTTATATGTTATTTAACTCCATATTAAATATGATTTAATATAGTTATTTAATTGATTAATTGATGGTTAATTAATTGTTTAAGAAATAATGAAAATTGGAGATTAGTATAAATATATGATATTTATGATAATTAAATAAATTTATATTAAATATAATTTAATATATGGTTATTTAATTAATGTGCCAATTAATTAAATAATATTTAATTAATTAGCACTAAGGGTATAAAAGAAAAATTCTTAGAGAAGGGGTTAACCCTCCTCCATATAAATATGTCCTTATAGCCCATTTAAGGTAAGGAGTTTTTACACAAGCCTCCACCTTCTCTCTAACTTCTCTCTAGAAATTCTCTATCATTTTCCTCCTCAAAAGTTCTTGGAGACCACTGGAATCCTAGAGAATAACAAGGTAATTTTGTTGGTGGTGTTCTTCTTGGAGAAGTTCGAAATCGTTGATAACGGTGGAAAAGGAAAGCTAGAGGAATCAACAAAGGTGAGTTTTGATTTCTTCTCTTCTTCCTTTTTTGTAGCATGCTTATGTTTTCATTTGAGTGTTTATCCTACAAATGCATGTTTTATTTTACGGTTTTATTTCTATGAGAAATAATTGTCTAAATGCAAGGCATTCACACGCTTCCGTGGGAATTCGATTCCTTCATTATTGATTGGTTATATCCAATGGACACAAAAATATATCTGTAGTGTAAAGAGTGCAACTATCGGTATTTAGTGGAGTCACCGACAGTTAATGGAAGTATATTGACTTAATCAAAGTGTTTAATTAATTAATCGAGTACCATTTGAGCTTCAAGGTCCATAAAATCCCCTCATTAGCTCATTTGGGATAAGTGAGAATTGAATTAATTTGGAATAATTTTAATTGTTTAAATTAATAAAGGGAATTGATTATATAAGATATAATTGTAAGATATATATGGTATATGATATATTATAATATAAAGATTTATTTGAGAGAAAAAAATATGATTCAAATATTAATATGAATTTGATTCATATTAAATATTATTGATTAAATGAGAGAATGTGCTTTTTTATATACATATATATAATATTAAATTAGTTAATTTATGTATATATATTAATTAATTAATTAAGAAAAAATAGTTTTTTGTTTAATTAAATATTTTTTTTTAATTAGAGAATTTGTCTTAACTAACTTTTTCCCTTCATATTCTTTCATTAATTGACATATGAAAGATGAATGAATTTGTTAATTTATGTTTATTAATTAAAGAAAAAAATAGTTTTTTTATTTAATTAAATATTTTTAAACTAGAGAAGTGGTTTTAAATAACATTTTCTCTTCATATTCTCTCAGTAATTGGCATATGGAAGATGAATGAATTTATTCTTTTATCTTCCTCTTGCCTACTTATAAATACACCTAAAGTGTGTAGATTTTGGTGTGCTTCTGATATTGTCTTGTTCTCTTAAATTATTTCCTTCAAATCCTTTCTCCAAATTAATTTTGAAGCCCATAACTCTCATTAATTCTCTACCCCGAGAATAACGAGGTTTCCATGTGGTGCTATTCGATTGGTTGTTGCATTTTTACATCAAAGTGTTCGTTGTGTTAGAGTTTCAGAGAGGAATTGAGAAGAGATTAACCTTTAAGGGTATGTGACTTTTGAATCTTTTTTTCCTATTTAATTTGTACACAAATATATGCTTAATAGATCTTGTATATCTTGTTTTCATCTTTTATATTTTCTATATGTTATGTAAAGTTAGAATTAGGACACGATCACTTCCGCAACGGGTACTCGCGTATCCTTTTAAAAATGTTGACAATAACTACATTAGTTCGGTTTCATCTTTTTCCCGTCATGACATAGTTTATTGAAATCTCATTATTGTCTTTAGGTATTTCACCTTCCTCACTAGTCATATCAATGATTTCTTTTGGGTATTTACATCCTTAACCAAGTCTTTTTTACTGTTAGTTATTTTTCTTTTTCGAGGATTTTTATCTTTGGAACCCACTGGTCCACCACGCTTTTGACGTGTTCTAGACTCATTAGTGACAACTTACTATGTTGGAATATCAATTTTCGATGAAACATTTGCAACCAGCATCTGTGACTTACTTTCTTTGCATCTATAAATGCATTTGGTAATTAATTTGCTATATTTTGTAAATGAATTATTTTTTGAACTTAAGTACATATTGATTCGTATGAGGATCTAAATGAAATAATAATGATGCGTTCCATGTAATTTCTTTTTTCAACTTCTGAATTCCTCCCCTTAATGTTGAAAAATTTGACTCATTAAAATGATAATCAACAAATCGTGCAGTAAATACATCACCTATCAGAGGTTCAAGATTTTTAATAATTGTCGGGAATATCAAATCCAATATATATTCCTAACCTCCTTTGAGGATCCATCTTAGTACGTTGTGGTGGAGCAAACATATACCGCACATCCAAAATTCTCAGACGGACAATATTTGGCTCATAGCCATAAGCTAATGATAATGGCGAGTACTTATTAATTTTGATAAGCTACTGGCATAATGCGTACAAGTGACGTTGCATGCAAAATAGCATGTCCCCATAAAAGATGTAAGAAGCTTAGCTCTCATAAGTAATAGTTTAACAATTAATTGAAAAGGTTTTATAAATGATTATGCTAAACTATTTTGTGTATGAACATGAGTTACAGGACGTTAAACACTTATCCCAATTGACATACAATAATTATCAAAAGCTTGAGATGTAAATTCATCAGCATTATCAAGAAGAATGGTCATGAGTTACAGGACGTTAAACACTTATCCCAATTGACATACAATAATTATCAAAAGCTTGAGATATAAATTCATCAGCATTATCAAGAAGAATGATCTTAATTGTATAATTAGGAAATTGTACTCTTAACTTGATTATTTGAGTAAGTAATCATGAAAATATAAGATTTTGACTTGATAATAAGCACAGGTGTGATCATCTACTAGATGTGTCTATTAGTACCATAAAACATCTAAATGGTTCACTTGGTGGGATAATAGGTCCACACATATCACCACAAATTCTTTCTAAAAATGCAGGGGATTCAATTCTCACATTAGCTGGTGATGGTCTAATGATTAATTTTCCTTGAGAGCAAATATCACATGATAATTTATTAGATTGAAGAATCTTCTAGTTCTTCAGTGAGTGATCATTTGAATTCTCAATAATTATTTTCATCGTTATGGACTCTGAATAACCCAACCTGTCATGTCAAATAGTAATATATTTGGATTCATGAACTTCAAATTCATTGTCGCATATGTTTCGATTACTTGTATATGAGTATAATACAATTCAGAAGATAAAGCAGAAAACTTTTCCAATATACGTTTTTCATTTGAGACAAGTAGAGATAATATATAGATATTCTACATTATTCTTACTATTAGTCTCAAAATGATAACCATTATAACGTATATCTTTAAAACTTAAAAGATTGCTCTTTGTTGACTAGAGAATAATGCATTGTCAATTGTAAATTTTTTTCCTCTAGGCAAAATAATTTTTTGCTTTTCCAAACCCTTCACTTGGCAGAACTTGATATCGTATTGCCTTTTGTTTCTAACATTGTCAATTTGTAAAAATATTTTTTATTTGTAAGTATTGTGCGTGTAGTTGCATTGTCTATATGGCATATATCGTCTTTGCTCATTTTTTAACACCCAACATATGAAAATGATCTATGTTTCTTCATTAAAAGGAAATAATTACAATAAAAAAAACAAAATTTGGAATATACAAAAGTTAACATTTATTAAGGAAAAAACATGAAAATAGATTAAAAAAAAACAACATTACCCAAAGTCAAAAGAAACATTTGATGTTACATCAACTGTGCTAATCTTCTCTTCAAAAGATTCAAAGAAATCCACTATATCAAAATTTTGTTGGAGTTGATGCCCTAAATCTCGTAGGGTCTTATAGTTTGTAAACATTATATGAACAAACTCTTATGTGATTAATAATATATGATATTTTATTTACTTTGTCTATAAAATATGTGATATTTTAGTTGCATTAACCACAAACCAATAAACTAACATCCAAGGTTATCATTGTAACTTAAACATGTATGTAGAGACATACATGGGATCATGTTTAAGTGATAACCTAAATGGTCTATAGTAGATGGATAAGGTTATGTACCTTATCCTGGTGACACTACAAGTATAGCCCGTTTTGTAGGTGTTACAATTGTTGTAAAGTGCTACAAATGATCTGATTCTGTTCATTCATGTATTAGACATGCGAGCGGGATATTCTATACAAAGAAGTTTGTATAAGATCAGACCACGAAAGGTTTAATCTCATTATATAACGCCGTTTATAATAGAGACTTACATTTCACCAGGATGACCATAGATAACATGACCTGAATCCTGAGTGAGTTGTGAACTCCTGCCTATGAGGGCAGTCTTTTGATTTGTATGGGTTATAAGTGGCGAAATTCGCCGCTTCTAACAAAGCTTACCATTTTGTGGGATTTCTGTCTGATTTGGAGAGCTGAGAACAGCAACTACACAAGATGAAATTCACTCATTCCCCGAAGCAGGGGTAAGTACATAAATTGCTCCCTTAAGGGCTGATTTCGAGTCTTGAACAATGTGGCGCCACACCCTCTCTTGACCCGAGAGAGGTTTAGTCATAGTGGGACTATGATATATTATTCATTAGAGGAATCAGTGGTACTTAAGTTAGATGTAACTACAGGGAGAAAACGGTAATTTAGCCTAGCTATACTTACGAGCAATTTATGAAGGGTCATCGTACCGTTGGTTGGTTATATCCAATGGATATAAAAATATATCTATAGTGCAAAAAGTGCAGCTATCGATCTTTAATGGAGTGTTCAACAGTTAACGAATGGTGGATAATGTAATTAAAGAGTTTAATTAATTATTCATGTACCGTTGGAACTTTAAGCTACAGGTCCATTAGGTCTCCTTGGTAGCTCAAAAGGATTTAGTTGAGAATCAATTTTTGGGTTAATTTGAATTGTTCAAATTAATAAGAGGAATTTAATTATATATGATATAATTTAATTATATATGATATAATTAAATTGTTTCAATTATATATGATATAATTGCCATAATGTATTTGATACATTATAGTTTAATGGGAGGAAATAAATATTTGAATGAGATTCAGATATATTTTCTATGAATGTGATTCATAGTTGTTAAATTTAATATAAATATGATTTATATTAAATGCCATAAAATAGAGAAAAAAAACCATAGTTTATATTGTATGTGATACAATATTACAACTATAGGTTATATGTTATATTTGATATAACATATAATTTAATATAAAAATAATATGATAATTTAGTTATCATATTTATTTATATCATTTTATTTTTATTTGAATAATAACTTCCCCATCTTTTCTCTCTAACCAGCTTAGTAGGTAGTTATTATTTTATGGCAAGAGGAATGATAGAAAAATTGTTTTCTCTTCTTCCTCTACGTTGAACGATTTGCTTTCTGCTAAACGATTGAGAGATGCAAAAAAGTTCTATGAGTTCTTGTGAGAGTTCTTTCAATATACCTCCTTCACCCAAACTATCTCTCCTAACCAAAATAGTCGGAGCCCACCACTCTTGGGTTCTCACTCCGAGAAAACCAAGGACTTTTTGTGGTAGCGTCCGGGTTACTGTTCGAGGATTCTTGAAGAAGGTCTTCAAGAAGTTGTTGAGTTCTTGATTGCTTGAAAGATACGTGAAGAAAAAAGTTCTTCAAAGGTAATGTATCTTTAACCCCTTTTCTGTAAAAAGCATGTTGTAATTTATTTTGAATGCATATATCTTGTATGTTTAACGTAAATTATGTTTTCAATAATTAATGGAACTTGGACAATCTGCTTCCGCTCAAGGATCTCCTCAAACGAGTTCCTTCAAATTTATCATATAGGATGGGTCAAATATATCATTATCCTGATATGCAAAATTTGCTTCAACAGTTTTCCTTTTTTCCTTCAGGAAAGCTTGATACAAATTAACTAAGTGTTTCGATGTACGACAAATACGTAACCAATGTCCAATCATACCACATCGGAAGCATTTTTGTTCATCACCTTTTAAATTCTTATCTTGTGGAGCTTTTCCTTTATGATCACCATTTCACGTGGTTCTCTTGAAATTTGGATGATTATAACATCCACCAAAAACAAAAATATTTCTTCCTCTACCGCGGTTACAACCTCGACCTCGATCTCGATCACGATTATTATTAAAATTCACAGCATTCACTTCAGGGAATGGTGTTGTTCCAGTTGGTTGAGATTCATGATTATTTTTTTTTTATCAATAGCTCGTTATTTTATTTAGCCATGAGAAGACATGAAATTAGTTTAAAATACTATTTAAAACCTTTCTCTCGATATTGCTGCTACAGAAGCATATTCGAGACATAAAATGTAAAAAATGTCCTCTCTAACATATCAACATCGATAATTTTCTCTCCGCATAACAACAATTTTAAACTGATTTTAAATAATATGGAATTGTAATCACTTACTAATTTAAAATCTTGTAGCCTCAAATGCATCCACTTATAACGAGTTTTAGGAAGAATAACTATTATCTTTATAATATACATCTCTTTCAAATTTTTCCACAAGATACGAGGATCTTTTATCATAAGATGCTCCATTTTCAATCCCTCGTAGAGATGGTAACGAAGGAAAACCATAACTTTTGTTTTGTCCTGACTGGATGTCGTATTTTCTTTTTTAATTCTTTCCCCAGGATTCATACCATCAAGGTGAATTTCGACATCGAGCTGTTGGAGTTGATGCCCTAAATCTTGTAGGGTTCTATAGTTTGTAAACCATATATGAACAAACTCTTATGTGATTTATAATATATGATATTTTATTCACTTTGTCTATAAAATATGTGATATTTTAGTTGCATTAACCACAAACCAATAAACTAACATCCAAGATTATCGTTGTAACTTAAACATGTATGTGGAGACATACAGGTGGATCATGTTTAAATGATAATCTAAATGGTCTGTAGTATATGGATAAGGCTAGGTACCTTATCCTGGTGACACTATAAGTATGACTCACTTTGTAGGCGTTACAGATTGTTGTAAAGTGCTACAAATGATCTGATCCTGATCATTAACGTATTAGACATGCGAACGGGAATATTCTATATAAAGAAGTTTGTATAAGACCAGACCACGAAATATTTAGTCTCATTATATAACATTGTTCATAATAAAGACTTTCATTTCACTAGGATGACCATAGGTAACATGACCTTAATCCTGAGTGAGTTGTGAACTCCTGCCTATGAAGGCAGTCCTTTGATTTGCATGGGCGAGAGTGGCCAGATCGCTGACTCAAACAGCTTACCACTTTGGGAATTCATCTGATTGGGGAGTTGGGAACTTAGCTAAACAAGATGAAATTCACTCCTTCCCTGATGCAGGGGTAAGTAAATAAATTACTCCCTTAAGGGCCGATTCCGAGGTTTGAACAATGTTGCATCACACCTTCTCTTGGCCTGAGAAGAGTTTAATCATAGTGGGACTATGATTTATTGTTCATTAGAGGAATTAGTGGTACTTACGGAGTTAGATATAACTACAAGGGCAAAACGGTAATTTGGACCAACTGTACTTACGAGCAACTTGTTAAGGGTCATCATATTGTTGATTGTTTATATCCAATGGACACAAAAATATATCTGTAGTGCGAAGAGTGCAACTATCAGTCTTTAGTGGAGTACCCAGCAGTTGACGGATGGTGAATATCATGATTAAAGAGTTTAGTCAGTTATTCATGTACCATTGGAGCTTCAAGCTATAGGTCTATAAGGTCTCTTTGGTAGGTCAATGGCAAGTTGAGAATCAGTTTTTGGGTTAGTTTGAAATGTTCAAATTAACAAGAGTGAATTTGATTATATATGATATAATTAAATTAATTCAATTATATATGATATAATTGATATAATGTATTTAATACATTATTTGATTAGAGGAATTAATATAAATATGATTTATATTAAATGCCATAAAATAGAAAAAGAACTATGATTTACATGTTGCATATGATGCAATATTAAAACTATAGGTTATAAATATAATATGATAAGTTAGTTATTGTATTTATTTATAATTTATTAATTATGTGATAATTGATATTTCTTTTTCTCTATAACCGACCTTAGTGGGTTGTTATACATTGTTTATGGCAACTATGAGATAAAAACAAAATTAGTTTTTCAAATCAGACAAAAAACTCACTATCAGTTTTTCTATCGAGTGTCTAAACGATAGGGATCGAGATTACTATACAATAGTAATCGTTTCTAAACAAACGAGTGTCGAGTCTATGCAATAGACTTCCTTTTTCTACACGATAGTGCTGCCTTTTACTCGATCGTCTCCTCCTCCTCCATTCTTCCTTCCCTCATACCAAAATAAGCCAGAGCCCACAACTTCTGGATTCTCACACCGAGAATATCAAGGTAATCTTGTGGTGGTGTCTAGTTCTGTTTGAGGATCAAGTTTTACTCATTACTGGTGTTCAAGGGAAAACGAGTTCGAGTTGATCGTTGTGTTCGTGACTGATCGAGAGAAACACTTGAAGAAAAGTTCTTCAAAGGTATTGGTTTTTCGATCCCTTGTATTTATTTTTCGAAGCATGCTATAATTTACGTTTAATGCATAATCTGTTTTGTATGATTGTAAATGTTTGAATTCTTTCACAATGGAATTTGGAACGATCCGCTTTCACTTAAAGGTCCTTTTTATTTAGAGTTCCTTCAGAATCCGTTAAGCTACCAAGGGGATCTTATGGACCTGTAACTTGAAGCTCCTACGGTACGTGAATAACTGACTAAACTCTTTAATCACATTATCCACCATCCGTTAACTGTCAGGCACTCCACTAAAGATCTACAACTGCACTCTTCGCACTATAGATATATTTTTGTGTCCATTGGATATAACCAATCGACAGTACGATAACCCTTCACAAATCGCTCGTAAGTACAGCTAGGTCAATTTATCATTTTGCCCATGTAGTTACATCTAACTCCTTAAGTACCACTGAATTCTCTAATGAACAATACATCATAGTCCTACTATGAGTGAACACTTCTCGTGCCATAAGAAGGTGTGGCGTCACATTGTTCAAGCCCTGGAATCAGCCCTTAAAAGAGCAATCTATCTACTTACCCCTGCTTTCGGGGAAGGAGTGAATTCCGTCTTGTGTAGTTGAGTTCCCAACTCCCCAATCAGAAAAATCCCCAAAATGATAGGCTTGTTGAGTTGGCGATTTGGTCACTCTCACCCATGCAAATCAAAGGACCGCCCTAATAGGCAAGAATTTACAACTCACTCAGGATTAAGGTCATGTTACCTATAGTCATCCTAGTGAAATGAAAATCTCAATTATGAACGACGTTATATAACGAGACTAAACATTTCGTGGTCCAGTCTTATACAAACTTCTTTGTAGAGAATATCCCTGCTTGCATGTCTAATACATGAATGATCAGGATCATATCATTTGTAGCACTTTACAACATTTGTAACACCTAGAAAGTGGGTCATACTTGTAGTGTCATCAGGATAAGGTATCCAGCCTTATCCATATACTACAAACCATTTAGGTTATCACTTAAAACACGATCCACTTGTATGTCTCCACATATATATGTAAGTTATAATAACCATGGATCTTAGTTTATTGGTTTGTGGTTAATGGAAATAAAATATCAAATATTTCATAGACAATGTGAATAAAATATCATATATTATAAATCACATAATGTTTGTTCATACAAGTGTTTATAAACTACAGAACCCTACGAGATTTAGGACATCAACCCTAACAATCTCCCCTTGTCCTAAAGCTAGTCAGGTGTATAAGATAATCAAATTACAAGTACACAAAACAATAAACTAGGGCACAAACGCCCAGTACAAGACCCAAACTCTGCAGGTGACCCTCAAACACTATAGCTGTGAGGGCCTTCAAATCTTTGTGACAAACACGTCCCCTCGATGCACAATATCTTAGATGAGATGGTATTTCCGATCAATGTGCTTGCCACGCTTATGATTCTGAGGCTTAAGGGAGTTCGTCACAACACCACTATTATCACAATAAAGAGTGATGGGCCTAGACATGTTTGGAACAACTTACAGATCAGTTATGAACTTCCTGAGCCAAACGACCTCCTTAGCAGCTTCACAAGTCGCTACATACTCAGCCTCCATGGTAGAGTCCGCGATGCACCCCTGCTTGGTGCTTCGCCATACTATAGCTCATTCGTTAAGAGTGAACACTGATCCCAAAGTGGATTTCCTAGAATCCTTATCAGTTTGAAAATCAGAGTCAGTGTATCCTGTAAGAATCAAATCCTTAGAACCATATACAAGCAAGTCCCTTGTTCTCCAAAGATACTTGAGGATGTTTTTTTACGGCTATTCATTGACCATGTCCTGGATTAGACTGATATCTACTGACTATCCCCACTACGTAGTAGATGTCAGGTTTAGTACATAATATCGCATACATCAAACTGCCTACAACAGATGCATAGGGTGTGAGGGTTGATGCCCTAAATATCGTAGGGTCCTATAGTTTGTAAACACGTGTATTTGTGATGTAATAATATGAGATATTTTCTTCACCATTGTCTATGAAATATGAGATATTTTAGTTGTATTAACCACAAGCCAATAAACTAAGATTCCTGGTTATTGTTGTAACTTAAGCATGTATGTGGAGACATACAAGTGGATCATGCCTTAAGTGATAACCTAAATATTCTATAGTATATGGATAAAAGAGGAAAACTTTATCCTGGTGACGCTACGGATACGGTCCGCTTTGTAGATGTTACAAGTGTTGTAAAGTGCTACAAATGGTCTGATCCTGATCATTCATGTGGAGACATGCGAGCGGAGGTATCCTATATAAAAGAGTTTGTATAAGATCGGACCACGAAATGTTTAATCTCGTTATATAACACCGTTCATGACAAAGACTTTAATTTACTAGGATGACTATAGGTAACATGATCTTAATCCTGAATGAGTTGGGAACTCCTGCCTATGAAGGTGGTTCTTTGATTTGCATGGGAGCAGTCCTTTGATTTGTATGGGTAAAAGTGGCCAAATCGTCGACTCAACAAGCCTACCATTTTAGGGATTTGTCTTATTGGAGAGCTAGGAATACAGCTACACAAGATGGAATTCACGCCTTGCCCAAAGCAGGGATAAGTAGATAAATTGCTCATTTAAGGGCTGATTCCAAGTCTTGAACAATGTGGCGCCACACCCTCTCTTAGCCTAAGAGGGGTTTAGTCATAGTGGGACTATGATTTATTGTTCATTAGAGGAATCAGTGGTAGAGTTAGATGTAACTACAGAGGCAAAACGGTAATTTGACCCAGCTATACTTACGAGCAATTTGTGAAAGATCATCTTACTGTTGGTTGGTTATATCCAATGTACATAGAAATATATCTATAGTACGAAGAGTCCAGTTGCAGTCTTTAGTGGAGTGCCTGACAGTTAACGAATGGTGGATAATGTAATTAAAGAGTTTAATTAAGTATTCACGTACCATTGGAGCTTCAAGCTACAGGTCCATAAGGTCCCTTTAGTAGCTCAAAATGATTTAGTTGAAAATCAGTTTTTAGATTAATTTGAATTGTTCAAATTAATAAAAGAAAATTTAATTATATATGATATAATTGTCATAATGTATTTGATACATTATTATTTGATTGGAAGAAATAAATATTTAAATGAAATTCAAATAATTATTAAAATTTAATATAAATATGATTTATATTAAATGTCATAAAATAAAGAAAAAAAACTATAGTTTATATTGTATATGATAACTTCCACGAGCACACATGACAAATAATTATTGTCATTAATGTCATGGGCTGCGAATTCTAATTTCATAAGGTTTGTCATGAAAACACTATTATAAAACATTATATTTATATTAGAAATTTAATATGTACTAAATATGTAAAATAATATTTAATATATTAATTATAATAAATAGGAGAAAAACGACCTACCTTCGACAGAGAAATTGACAAAAACTCGTGCTAATAATATGTTGTAAAATTGAAGAGCATGATAGAAATATGAATATGTATAAAATATAATAAAATAATAAAATAAAATAACTAAACTTGTAAAATAACTAAAATTATAAAATTATGGAAATATGGAAATAGGAATAATGAAAATAAAAATATATGAAATTCTCTTTATTCTCATGAATGTGCATATAATTTAAAACCACCAAATGCCACTATTTATAAACAATTTGGTAAGTAAGATTGCATAGACACCAAACACAAATTATTACAAGACAAATGAACAACATGAATAATGACACATGATTTTTAATAATTAAACATTGGGCATCTATTTTTATAATATTTATAATATTTAGATATATAAAAAATGCAGTAATATTAGAGTATGTGAAATGATTTTAAAATTGTGTGATTTGAAATATTTTAAATAAATTTGTTCATCTTATTTAAGAATTATTTGAAGTAAATGTAATGATTTTTTTTCGCATATTAGGTTGAATGAAAAAGAAACAATAAAATTTATAATATAATCTTTCAAACCTAATTTATTGATAGAGAATTAAAACACGACAAATTTGAATCAATATTTTCTGTTAAATTTTGAGAAATCCATACTAAAAGGCGTTGAGATTTCAATAGATTTCTTACTATTAAAAATCCCAGTGAGAAAATACATTTCCATCATGTTTTAAGTATACATTTGAAAATTTTTTAACCAATTTCTAAAAGTTTTTCAAAATTTGAAAAGAAAAACATAGAACAGAATTAAATTTTACATTTATTTGTCCAATCAAAATCTAAACTTGCAAATACAACTTGATGAGATATTTCGCAATCAAAATATCAAAGGTTGAAATCTCCTGCTCCACACACACATATAGTAAAAGAAACATTTCATTGATGAATGAAATAAAGAAAACCTCAAAACCTAGAAGTGATTACTTTCGGCTGTTGTTAACTCAAAAGTAAAATAACAGTAATTTACAAGAATTTATGAAAAACCAACCCTACAAAACACAAGCTTATGACAATTATGTCCCAAAATTGCATGAGCACATCTGAAATTTAGTTTTTGAAAAATGGAATGCAGGCTGCAATAGCTGATGCTTAGAAATAATAATGTAGCCTAAAAAAGACCTTCAACCATCTACAAAAATAATAAATTCTTACATTTAATAGATGAACCTCATAATAGATTAAAATTCACAAATCCCCATCATCTTCCAGCTGCTTCAAAACTTCAGAATCTGAAGCATCTTCTAAAATAGCCAAGATGTCATAGAAAATACCAGCAGACAATTTCTTTTAACCCCTAAATCTTCATATTCTTCAACACAGGAGAAAAAGCTTCCACCACAATAATCTCCATTTCAAAACATTCTCTTTCACAAGTACCAAGTCATAACATACAGAATCTAACAAAACCTGGACTACACAATGTTCAACTGTGGATGCCACCAACATAAAACAATCTAATTAATCTCCTAAATCATATTACTGAATCGATAATCGATTCAACGACTCCTAGAAGCTTATATACCGCACTCTACGACATGGTATAAAAGTTAGAACATCGTTTACTCTGGTTTAGAATGCATCCGGTACCCTAGGAGAGTTTGATCAAAGCTCACGTTCAAAAACAAAGGAAATATGAGTAAGTCAGGAGAAATATAGCTTTTCAAATAAAAAAGTTGAATAGATTAGTGTGTTTCAAGTCGACCTTGGGAATGCAAAACACATCATCAGTAACATGTAAGTTTGGAAGTATGAAATGTAACCTTTCTACCTGCAGATTGGTTAGCCTCATGCATATATAGTCATCAGTGAACTATTATACATTCTTTAAGAGTGCTGCTTCTAGGGAAACCTTTTGATTGTCTCTACACCCATACCTCTTTGGTCAACAAGAGGACATTTAGGGCTTTAGTTGACGATTCAGGCCATTCCACTCAATCATCATCTTCAGAGCTTCCTTCATCACTAGTGTAATCACTACTATCATCATCTTGATCAAGAATATCCAATTGGACATGCCTAACTTGAATTGGCTCAGGAGGTTTGTGCAATCCTGGATGAGCATTAGGCCTCAATTGTGGCTCATCAACTCTAGTAACAGGAAGAGAGTCCATCGGGGGTAATGGCACAGGGTCCCCAGGCTTCCATCCAGGAGGAGGCATTGGTAAATCTCTAGGTAATTCGACAGGCATTCCAGGTTTCCAACCAGATGGAACAGTAATATTTGGAGGAAGCAGACCCTGAATAGAAGCCATATTAGAAAGAGGATTAGCATCCGTTGGCACCGGAGCTGGAGGCTCAATCATTGGCTCAATAGTTTTCTCAGTGCTTTCAACTGCTTTAGGCAAGCCAATATCAAGGTTTGCAAAATTATACAACTGAGACGCACGCATTTGCTCGTCTTGCGGAGCAGGAGGAAGTGCCCCACGTAATGGAGCTTGTCCAGCACCAAATTCAGGTGGTGCAAAAGTAGTATAGCTTATCCTATGAGCATACGACAATATATCAGATAATTTCAACTGGGATGCAACTGTAGTAGAACATAAAGACTCATTTTCAGCATCATCCTTCATTTTAACCCGACGAGGACGTTGATAATCTGCATAATCATCAAATAAAACATCAAGAACCTGCTCAGCATCCTTGAGCTTATTAGCAAAAGCACGAAGAGCAGCATCTTTAGCCCGTATCTCATAAGCAATCTTCTGCTTAGAGTCTTGCAAATCAAGAATCTCCTGAAGCTCGGCAACAGCCTCAAACAATTGGGTTTGCAGAACATTAAACAGTGACAAGATTTCCTTCGAAGTAGACGGAGTAGAATCAAGAGAGGTAGAGGGTGAGGATTGGGTTTGAGAAGTAAGAAAAGTGGGAAGAGAACCCCGAAATGCAGTGAGCCAAAGGGAGCGATTGGGGGAGACTTCAAAGAGCTTGGAAGCTAATGAAGCCATTTGCAGCAGAAGAGCTTGAGCTCTAGGAAGAGGAGGAAGGAGAGGAAGAAGGGTGGAGGAAGGGGTGGGAGAAGAGATATTAAGTTGATTTTGGTGGTGGGATTGTTGAGAAGGGGGCAATTTGGGAGGGGTAGGGTTTTGAATAGAGGGAGAGTTGGGATTTGCCAACCCCAATCTAGCTGGGGACTGAACAATTTGATGCTGAAGCATATTGTTGTGTGCTTTAATGGATTGTATTAGGGTTCATACAGAAAAAGAGAAGTGTAAACAAATGAACTCTAATATGCCCAAAACAGAATGCAATTTAGAGAATAAGAACACCAAGATATATAGTGTTATAATGGAATCAGAAAACCCAATCGATTATTAACCTTCGAAGCTATTAAAACTTCCTCAAGGAGAAATCGGTATTACTTCAATCCTAGACATATTCGAGCTTCAATCAAATACCCACTGCGAAATCTCAAAGAAAAACAGTTACCCACGTCGATTCAGTCAGTGAACCGCAGCCACACCGCCGGCGCAATCTACTGACGGAGCCCTAAACACAATCTGCACCGCCACTGAACAGAGTCCTAAAATTTCTCTCGCAGATTCGGCGTCCGCCTCTCATCGCCGCGTTATTCCTCTCTCATCTCAGATTGAATTTCGTTGGGATAATTGTCAAGAGATCTATTTTAAAGTTTGAAAATGACAAATGATTCCATTTTTTTAAAATGTTAAAAAGTGTATCGATATTATGATTATGTGAAGTTACTGTATTATCCTTATTTTTTTTTCTTTTTTTCGATACGAGAAATCTTCCTTTACACGTTTTCTTCTTTTTCTCTTTTGTACATCTTCTTCTTTGGCACAACGAATTCACGAGAACAGCTATGACGCGATAAAATTCGGTGAGAAAAGACAAGAGAGGGGATGATTTTATGGGTGAGGAAACGAAGAAAGAGCGAGTCGAGAGCAAGAAACATAGTGATTTGTGAGTGAAAAAAAAAAAAGGGCGAGACGAGCAAGAGCGAGAGTGAGATTGCTTTTCCGCATGTGCACAAGCATATTTTGATAATTTCATCCGAATTCAACATCAACAAATGGCCATTCGACGTTTTTTTCAAAAATCGGGTCATTTCACACTGTTTGCCTAATTTTTGAGTCATCCATTGGTAGACCCGTTTCATTTCACGATTTCCAACCAAAAAAAAAGAAGAAGATGACTTATTTACAAAAATGGCTATCTACGTGTAAAGTCCTAAATGCCCCTCACTTTAAACCTTAAGATTAATTTGTCATTTTCATTACTAACCAATTGAGTTTTCTTTTTCTTAATTGTGTCAAAGCCCACTATTGCATTTTACATAGCTCTAACGCGATGGTCATCTCTATCGTGATTTTCGTTTTTCTATTGTGTTTTCTCATTTTTTTTCATAGTTTGTTGTGTTTTTAGGTGAGAAAAATAAAGATCATAATAGAGATGGTGATCACGTTAGCAAATGAACTCTGATATAAGCAAAAGGTTATAAAATTCATCGTACAAAAATCTTCCTAAAATTTTGTCATTTTTAATGAGAGTTTCCCTCTTTTTTTAACATGGGTCAATGAGATAAATGACCTCAATTAAATAGTACAACTCCAAAATGGCTAAATTAATTAGAGATTAAAAATATGGTTTGGACGAAAATATCTTTAACTTGTATTTTCTTTACGTTTAACTCTAACTATAAAGAGACTGAAAAAAGATATTACTTAGAAGGTAGAGCAAAGAAACGGTTGCCAATTAAAAAAATAACAAGCACATAAATTTGAATGATTTGATATTAATTTGTATTTGTTCGCACGAGATTTCAAGAGAAATTTATTTCATGGAATTTGAACTTGTGAGAAGTGAATATAATCTCTAATACATAGTATTTTGTGTTGATTTTCGGTGATCGGCCTTTGAGCTTTTTGATCTTTGGGTGATCGGCCTTTGGGCTTGTTGATCTTCGGGTGATCGGCTTTGGGCTTGTTGATCTTCGGGTAATCGGCCTTTGGGCTTGTTGATCTTTGGGTAATCGGCCTTTGGGCTTATTGATCTTCTTGGATGACCGGTTTTTGGACTTGATGATCTTCTTGGATGATCGACCTTTGGGCTTGTTGATCTTCTTGGATAATCGACCTTTGGGCTTGTTGATTTTCTTGGATGATCGACCTTTGGGCTTGTTNGATCGACCTTTGGGCTTGTTGATCTTCTTGGATAATCGACCTTTGGGCTTGTTGATTTTCTTGGATGATCGACCTTTGGGCTTGTTGATCTTCTTAGATGATCGGTCTTTGGGCTTGTTGATCTTCTTGGATGATCGGTCTTTGGGCTTGTTGATCTTCTGGATGATCGATCTTTGGGTTTGATGATCTTATGGATGATCGGTCTTTGGGTTTGATGATCTTATGGATGATCGGTCTTTGGGCTTGATGATCTTATGGATGATCAGTCTTTGGGCTTGTTGATCTTCTTGGATGATTGGCCTTCGGACTTGTTGATCTTCTTGGATGATCGGTCTTTGGGTTTGTTGATCTTCTTAGATGACCGGCCTTCGGACTTGTTGATCTTCTTGGATGATCGGTCTTTGGACTTGTTGATCTTCTTGGATGATTGGCCTTTGGGCTTGTTGATCTTGAGGATTAGTGTTCGCACGAGGCTTCCGAAGAACTTGTTTCGTGGAGTTGAACTTAAGTTGGTGTTGATGTTGATATTAATTTGATGTGATGTGGTTCGATCTCTAGTGCTTGATCTTTGATTCTCTCGCGGTTGATTGAATGCGTACTCTTGATGTATAGAAGCGGGGCATGTGGATGTTCTTGAGCTTCGAGTCTTGGAAGAATGCTTGTATCTTCAAAGGACTATGTTTAGAATGTTTGTATCTTCAAAGGACTTGTATTTTCAAAGGATTTCAGCCTTTAGAATGTTTATACTTCCTTTTGATTGTAGAGAATTCCCTCTAAGCTGGAATGCAGAATTGCTGACCTAGAAGAGCTCTTCTATTTATAAAGCTCTGATGGGCTTCATGGGCTTGGGCCTGGTCTTTGCGCCTAATTAATTAGACTTGGGCCTGACCTTTGGACCCTATTAATTGGACTTGGGCCCGACTTTTGGGCCTAATTAATTGGATTTGGGCCCATTTTGGCATGTTAGACCCAAATTAAGCTCATATTTGGTGTAACTGGACCAATGCCCAAATTATTACGTCAAATTGGGCAAAATTAATTTTACTCAACCCAACGTTCGTGAAGGGAGCATGTGACATCATCAGAATCTATCTTCAATTCCAATTTGGGACCCACGTCGACTTTTAATTGATCCCAAATTTGTTGATTTTGGCATTTTTTCGTTAATTTAATAAATGACGTGGCGATCTGTGATTGGTCCTTGGACTCTATTGTTAAAAGATAATCTATATCGTTAGCCACAATTATCTTTTAATGTGTGATATCATAGAATGAACAAATTGATAATTAGAATTTAAAATGTCGATATTGATAGAAATGTCGAAGTTCAAAACTTATGGTAATAGGAAATTTTGAAAAATTGTATAAAAATTCTAATAGTTTTTCATTTAAAAAATTGTTGATGGAAATATTCTCATTTACCTTCCATGAATATAAAACATATCTAGGAAATGGACACTAGACTTGTAAGGGTTAAAAGACTTATTGTTCATTAATTAAACTTAATGTTTTTGCAAAGCGATTTTTTTTTTTTTTTTTTTTGAGTTTGGAGAGATTTTTACTTTACTTTTGTTAAAAGTGAGAGCAAATACAATGAAGATTGAATCTAAAGTAAAAATTGTAATACATGATCAAGTTTAAAATTCTTTTTTTAAGCATAATATAGAGAAGAAATGAAGTAGAAAATGCAGACCATCTCAAGGATAAGAGCCAAAATCGACACTACGTTGGAAAATAATCTTTCCATATCAAAGAAATTTAACAAGAAAAAAATAAAAATGCTAATCCACGAAAAAATTTATTCATCTAGCAATCATACAAAAAATAGAAATATTCATAAAGACAATATAAGAAGTATCTTGTCAACCAAAAAAAATATATATAGACTTCTGTAAGAACAACTCAGAGTCATTAAGTTGATTCACTACTTCAAATGAATCCAAAACGATAACTTCTAGTCTTATAATGGCTTTAGATTCAAATTTTGTCGATAAATTGTAGTGTGAAAATTAATACAACTCGATAAATTTAGGGTTAAATAGAAAGTTCGATGGTATTTTTTATCATATTTTTCTCTCTTCTCTATTCTCTCTCATCCATGAACTAGAGAATTGTTAGATGATACAATTAAATCTACTTTTACTCACTAGTTTTTAGGTCAATTGATGATTTTAAAAGGTATTTACTTCCGGATGTCCTGAGTTCTAGTTCGAGCATTATTATTTCCTTCCCAATTAATATTCATTCCCACCTGTTGGGTCTTTCACATATGTCAAGTTCACAAGTGAACAGTCAATTGGTTTAAGAAAAATACGAGTAAAGAGGTTCAAATTTCGACTTAATTTCAGCCTTATTCATTAAAGAGGGAAAAATACTTAGGTGCATCCTGGGCATCACTTATTTTTGTATATCCTACCAAATTGTTTAATTATAATTTGTCATGTGACATATTTTACCTTTTTTTTCTTAATATTTAAATATATATTTTTATATGAGTGGTAAGAAGGGATGCACTCAAATTAAACAAATAAGAGCAGAGAGCCTTAAAGAAGAGCAAAGACCCAAATTTTAGGCTTAATTCTTGACAAATATTCCAAGCTCTTCCATTGAGCAGGGGCAAGAAGTTCCTTTTCACAATGAGTAGCTAAAGCTAAAATTAACCAGATTTATTTATAAATTTCGTCAATTATTTATATATAAATGCTAAATTCACTGCACCTAGCAGATTAATCCAATCCAAACAGTATTATGAGTTGAAACTCACTCGGTCAAGCCGTCCAAATGGACGCATGAGGGAAGCAAGCATCAGAAAAAGATTGCCTTTTGTATTTA
Organism: Benincasa hispida; assembly: GCF_009727055.1. Lineage (NCBI taxonomy): Eukaryota > Viridiplantae > Streptophyta > Magnoliopsida > Cucurbitales > Cucurbitaceae > Benincasa > Benincasa hispida. Next base: position 34,868,724 of record NC_052351.1, on the reverse strand, counting down.
TTTATTTACTTTTGTTTAGTTTCAACAGACATCTCCATGTTCATCATACTGTGCCATTGTTGAAAACTGAGTCCCATCTGGTAAATAATGTTCATTGGAAACACCAGCAGTATCTTTCTTCAATCTTGTTCTGCTGAAATTTCCACATTTTTCCTTCCCCCAATTGGGCTTTACTCCTGTTTAACCAAGATAAAATGGAGTTACAGACATTTTATGTGAATCATTAGCTGAAGATCTTAAATAAAAATGGTCCTGTATGATTTTGGTTAACTAGAAGGCTGTTAGTTCTTGCAGGTCTATTGGAAAGAGCTAGCTCACGAAATGAAGCTATATAATGTTAAATCATGAATGTCAATCGAAATGCAATGCAAGTGTTCGATGAAATGCCATAGAGAGGATAATGCAAGAGAATTTCTGGGATTTAGGCTTTAGCCTTAGCTTGTTAGTGCTTTTACAACTTTTTATATTACTCACAATCTGAAGGAGACACCGATTAGGCCTGTCTGTTCTGCTGCCTGCAACAGCTTTAGAAGTCCTTTTCAAGGGGAATAACATAAAATCCTGCTCCTTTATAACCAAGAAAATTGAATCAGCACACAATCTTTTTCCCATTATTTAACCAAGTTTGTCTCTACACAGAGAATATACATTGGCTTACTTTTTAGTCTATTGGCCAAATTATATAATTCTCCTTTCAGTTAATTGTACTATAAAAGCTGTGTCTTATCTTTTATCTGTTTGTGTGAATGAGGCAAAGAATCTCTCCCTCATTCTCTAGCTTTGCTATTGAATTGCAATGGAGAAAACTACTGGACCAACCAGGTCTAAACCAACAAAGGGCAGGCTGCCTCCTAAAAGAGGAAGTATCAAACTAAAAATAATATCCGAGTTCTTTGAGATGGTGGTTGGATTTGCATCAAAATTAGCAGGACGACTGAACAAAAGGAGCGTGGATCGAGCAACAACAAAAGAACCATAGTCTAGACGACCATGCGGCCGAGCTCAATGTAGCCAATGAGATCATCATGATATGTGTATGCTGCTAGTTTTTTTCTACTATGTATGAATGTGTGTGAAGAGCAATGCTATGAGTTATTTCCTCTTTCTATCGCCATGTCCATGTGGACACCTAAAAATGTTGAAGACAGTGCTTAACAAAAGAAATGCAGTAGATTTCTATATTGTTTGTCCTTGAGGAGACGTTGCCTACTACATTTTGCAACCATGCTTGATCTCTACCATATATATCAATCCTTCTGCTCTAAAGAAAATAATTGACAACTAGGGGTGATAATCGGTTCGACTTTGTCAGTTTTAGGGCTAACTAAGAACAAAACCAAATCAATGGTTTTACCTAAAAGGGATCCAAACCAATGTCCAATAAAAAACAAAACCAATAGATTGATTTTTATTTTATTCGGTTTATTATCGGTTTCGTTCCTAGTTGTTGGTATTTTCTTTTCTTCTTCCAAAATTTTATTTTTATTGCTATTTTTTAATTTGTTCTTTTTGCTAACTTTAAATTAGAGTTGGATCTATTTTTTCTTCTTATAGATTGAAATTTGACTTTTTTTTTTTTCGAGCACTTTTTTAAACGAAAAACATACTAGTGTCATAATAATTGGTCTTATTTTCTAAACAACAAATATATATATATATGAACCATAATAACCAAAATGCTAAAAAGATACTTAATGTTAGAATTTATTTTTAAGGAGATATATACTTTCGGTTTGGTTCGGTTTTTATTGGTTTTTCAAATGAAAAACTGATCCGAACTATTGGATTTCTCCAAATACAAACCAATATGTCCAATTTTATACTAAAACCAAATCAAACCATTGGAATGATTTGGATTGGTTTAGTTTGGCAATTTTTTGGTTTTTGTTACACTCATATTGAGAACGGTCACTTCTGCATGATTACATAAATTTGGCTAGCTTTCCTAATAATCCAGTTAATTTTTGGAGAACTGACACTAATAATCAATAGCTAATTTCATATATTAAAAAACAATAATGATTATAAATAAATCTGTAACTGAATGACAATAAAGATAGTAATGTTGTCTATAACATATCTAAGTAGTTCCGAGTTAGGGATATCTATGATACAACATTTTTCTTATTCTCCTTAAAGAACATCAATATTTTTTAGTTAATTGATAAGAACATCCACAAATTTTGTTGATACTACAACGTACATGAAAATGTGTTGCCACTTATTTTCATGAACATATATAGTAATATATCCATTGACATGTCTCAATATTTGAACGCCTTCCTATTGGTTGATATCCATGTTAAAGAAAATTAATATCTTTGCTTTAAAATATGGCTCGAGTTAAGTTGTTTCATATTATATCTTAACTCTAATTTATTATTGGTATAATCTATTTCTTAAACCAATTTAAATATAACTCAACTAGTTAAAGTATATGTTATCGATTAAGGAATCAAAAGATCAATCCTGCCATATGTTGTTGTACTTTTATATATATATATATATATATATATATATATATATATATTCTTTTATATTTTTCTAGAAATTTTCTTTCTTACCAACTATTCACTCCAAAAAAATCTTATCTCTTTAAAATTTATTTCCATATACTATGTATCTTTCTGTCATAAATTTGTATATTTTTCTAACTTTTTTCTCTAACATCTCTTTTTAAAGTTCACCCTCTCAAATAATTTAAATCTCTTAATATTTTGGGTTGTCATTTTTTTTTGAAAGGTATTGTAATTAAGATGTGGGGTGGAAGAATCGAACTTCTGACTTCGAAATCGATAGTACGAGCACTATGTCAGTTAAGCTATGTTTATGTTGGCTGTGTATTGTCATTTACTCTCTAACTTTACTCTGTCGATAAATTCTATGTGAAATTTCTCATTTTCTTCCTAATATTTCTTTCTCAAGCTTTTCTCGTTCTAACATTTCTCTCCCATTAAATCTTTTTATTTCTCAAACTAATATTCTCTATCTAACATATCTCACTCTTTAACTTCTATATGTCTATTAGAGATTCTCTACCATTTCTTTGTACCTTCCTACTTTTTCTCTTTCTAAATTTTTATGCATCCCTACGCTCTGACTAACTTTTCTCCTTCAAAAATTGCCTCTATATACACACTTTTATTTTATCTGCCCTACACATTTTCTTCTCTCTCATAACTCTCTCCCTTCTCAACCTTTTAAAAACTAGAAATTAAAAAAAAAAAAAAAATTACTGGTAGAAAAAAATGTCAAAACTATTTACAAAAATAGCAAAAAGAAAACACTGATAGATTTCTATCAACTTCTGTCAAAGAAGTTTAAAATTTTGCTATTTTATATAAATAGTTTCCCTTATTTTTCAATTTTTGAAAATCAACTTAAAAAAATAACAAACATCTATGGTTTTTTTGGGTACTTTATAAACAGAAAACTAAAAAGAAAAAAAAAAGAAAAAAAATCATAAACCAAAATGGTTATCAACAGTTGCTTATTTGTTTATTCATGTTTGATCATGCATTACCGAGTGACTGCTACTAGTATTTAGCAAAATGATGCATTCATCATTTTCTCTTGGGAACGTAGGTAGACTCTTAGAATACAAATCAAAAGTCGAGAAGAAGATTGTTTTTTTACTCACACATTTTAACATTTTCAACCAAGAATTGAGGGGGAAAGTCACGGTCACTGTAAACATACACTAAAAATATCCTATATCATTATCTCTACCAAAGACAACATAATCCTTATATATCTCCACAATGATATTGTTCCTTTTGAACATAATACCTAGTGTCTTCGCTTTAGGTTTCAATCAAAATGACTCATACCAATAAAGATGATTGTCCTCACTTATATACTATAGATATTTTTTATTAGAAAGATTTTATATTTGTTGATTATTAATCTTTGTACACGTATATTCTGTTAGTTGGGTGTAACCATGTATAAATACTTTTATTTTATGGAAATGAAAAAGCAGAAGTTTCATTTCCCCAATTTCATTTGTATTATGGTATCAAAGAAAATTCACTTCTCTATTGCGATTGCGAATTTTTGTGTCCTTCATCATGATTCCTGATGATCCCAACATTGATGAGACTGGCTCAACATCTACAACTCTCATGCAACCTTCATCGAAGAATTTTCAAAATCCATATTTTCTTCATCATAGCGATTCTTCCAATCTTGTTATTGTATCTGATCTTCTCACTGATGATAACTATGTCAGTTGGAGCCGATCGATGATTTTGACCTTTTCAGTTTGCAATAAACTTGACCTTATCCATGGAACCCTAACAAAATCGATTGACTCCTTACTTCCTGCTTGGATTTGGAACAATCGCATCGTCATCTCTTGGATCTTGAATTCTGTTTTGAAAGCGATTTCTTCAATCCTTTTATTTTCTGATTCTGCCAGAGCAATTTGGCTTGACCTCAAAGAAAGATTCCAACGGAAAATGGCCCTCGGATTTTTCACTTGAAGCGAAAACTTGCTACACTTACTCAAGATCAACAATTAGTCACGAGGTATTTTTCCCAATTGAAGAGCGTTTGGGATGAATATGTGTCTTATCGTCTACTTACATTTGTGGAAAATGCACTTGTGGAGGTAACAAAGATCTTGATGAATTTCTTCAATATAACTACCTTATAAGCTTCTTGATGGGACTCAACGAATCCTATGGACATTCTCGTTCTGAAATCCTTCTTATGGATCCTACTCCCACCATTAATAAGGCTGTCTCGTTGATTGCTCAAGAGGAACAACAACGTTCTGTTCCAATTCTTTATCCTTCTCCAGTCACTAGTCTCTTTGTTAATCAAGTGGCTGTGGCATCAACAAAACTTCCTCAGCCTTCTAATAATAATCGCCAACAAAAGGATAAACCTATTTGCTCTCATTGTGGTATTCAAGGCCATACTATTGATCGCTGCTATAAAAATACATGGCTACCCTCCTGGTTATCGCCAAAAAGGTAACTAACGCTAACAAGCAACTCAACCTAATGTGGCTGCCAATGTAACCAGTCAATTGACTGTAGCAACTTCGAATAAACTTGATGTGTCTAATCAGGTTGATACCTCTGTTACTCTTGTTCAATGTCATGATATTTTGACTATGCTTCAATTAAAACTTACTGCCGTCAAAACAGTGTAAAAAACCACTACATCTTACCTAGCAGGTACTTGTTCTAGACATTCTTCTTCTAGTAATTGCTAGTTAATTGATTCTGGAGCATCCACCCATATTTGTTTTAACAAAGTGGCTTTCACATCTTTAGTTCCATTTCATACTACTGTTATGTTGCCTAATAATACATGCATCACAGTCAATATGCTGGCACAACTTTATCCGAGTCCTTGATTCTTCAGCAAGTTCTCTTTGTTCCACAATTTCATTACAACCTATTATCCATCAGTGGTATTACCTCTGATAATTTTGTTCTGGTTAATTTTCCTACTGATTGTTGTACACTTTAGGATAAGTCCACTTTGCAAAATATTGGCAACGATAATCTCAAAGAAGAAGTTTATGTCCTTGATGATCTTACTGTGAAAAATGTGGTTCCATCTTCCTTATGTGCTGCTCATCAGAATTTATTTATTTACTGCTTTATGACATTCTAGGCTTGGCCAACTTTCTTACTCTAGATTGAATGTGAAGCCTATTTTGCATTTTGATTTCAATACGACAGATCAGAGTAGTCCTTCTGTTGTTTGTTCGTTAGCAAAACAAAGACACTTGTCATGTACTTCACATAATTGTTTAACAATAAATGCTTTTGATTTGATGCATGCTGATGTTTGGGGTCCCTTTGCTACTCCATCCCATACTGGTTATACATATTTCCTTAGATGATTGTACTCATTATACTTGGGTGTACATATTAAAATGAAAACTTGATGTATTGAATATCATTCCTCAATTTTTCCAATTGATTCAAACTTAGTATGGTAAAAACATTAAGGCTTTTAGGTCTGATAATGCTCTTAAACAGACAGAGGTTCTTCAACAATTCTCATGTGTAGCTAGGCCTGAGCAAAATTCTGTGGTTGAAAGAAAACACCAACATATTTTGAATGTTGCAAGAGCACTATATTTTTAGTCCCGTGTGCCTCTTTATTTTTGGAGTTAGTGTATTTTGACTGCAGTATATTTGATTAATAGAACTCCTTCACATGTTTTACAATAGAAAATTCCTTTTCTTTCTGTCAATGGTTTTGAATCGGATTATCTTGGCTTAAAGGTGTTTGGATGCCTTTTTTTTTGTGTCCATTTTATCTTCCAATAGACATAATTTTGCTCCTCGAGCAGTTCCTGCTGTATTTGTTGGGTATCCACCAGGGATGAAGGCATATAAGTTGTTTGACATTGAGAATCAAAAATTTCTTATATCACGAGATATGATATTTCATGAAGACATATTTCTCTTTCATAGAGTAACTGGTTTTACTAAACAACCTCAGGTTTTATCTGATACTATTTTACCTCTGCTGTGGATATTGATTTACTTCATGAGTCCATGTCCTGCCCCGCTAATTTTCCTATCACAATTAATGCTCAACCTACCACTGAACCTACCATTGCATCTCATACTGAACTTACCATTGCACCTCATACTGAACCTATCATCGAGCCTACCATTCAACCATCTTCTCAACCCATCATTACTCAACCAACTAAACCTCCAGCTTACCTCCAAAATTATCATTGTAACCCTTTGTTCAACCTCCCCAATACCAATCAAGCTTCCAAATATCCATTACAAAATCATGTATCTTATGATCACCTTTCACCCGAATATAAAGCCTTCTTTCTAAATGTATCCATCCATCATGAGCACGAGTTTTATCATCAAGTTGTAACTTTTGAACATTGGAGAGAAGCTATGAAATTTGAGTTTGATGCAATAGAGGCTAATAATATATGGAGATTTTTTGCTTTACCTAAAGAAAAACACACTATTGGATGTAAGTGGATACATAAGGTCAAGCATAGAGCTGATAAGGTCAAACATAGAGCTGATGGGTTTATAGAATGGTATAAAGCACGATTAGTTGCTAAAGGGTATATCCAACAAGAAGGCTTAGATTTTATTGAAACATTCTCCCCTGTAGCTAAACTAGTTACCGTGAGAGTTCTCCTAACAATTATTGTTTCTTTGAATTGGCCTCTTATGTTCAAGTTGATGTCAATAATGTGTTTCTACATGGTTATTTAGTTGAAGAGGTCTACAAGGATTCACCTTTAGGCTACTCACCAAATAGATAAGTTTCAAATCAAGGAGAGCACCTTGTTTGTAAATTGAATAAGTCATTATATGGGTTAAAGCAAGCCTCTCATCAATGGGTTGCATAATTTTTTACTTCCCTCTTATCACTTTGTTTCATCAATATAAATAAGATTATTCACTATTCGTTAAGGGTACTGGTACTGATTTCATAGCCCTTTAGTCTATGTGGATGACACAGTGATCAACTTAAAGTTCTTCTCAACAAGAGTTTCAAGCTCAAAGACTTGGGGGATCTTAAATATTTTCTTAAATTGGAGTTAGCTCGTTCATCCAAGGGAATATATTTGTCTCAGAGGCATTATTATACCTTGCAACTTCTTGGAAATGCTAGTCTTCTTGGAGCTAAACCTAAATCAGTTCCTATGGATCCTCATCTAAAACTAAGGCAGTCTAATGGTGATTTGTTGGATGATACTTCATCCTATCAAAGACTAATTGGAAGATTGTTATATTTGACTATCTCTTGATCTGATATCAGTTTTGCAGTCAGCAAACTTAACAGTTTGTTTTTAAGTCGTGCAAGTCTCATTTAACAATTGCTCATCATGTTGGGAATATCCTAAAACTTGCAGTTCGTAACCATGGAAACATATTATATTTATCATAAAAGTATTATTGAAGAATTTATTTAATAAAAATGTTATTGAAATTGAAATTGCATAATTATAAAATCCAATAAATGAATCCATGGCTATAGTATGAATACTATAAGACATCAAAGAGGATCAAATTATAGTATATAGCCTAAAAGGTCTATAAGTATATAAATGAGATTGGATACCTCGTCTTAGGGACACCATGGATGCGGCTTACTATACAAACAATATGATCCCAAAATCGTTCAGGTGGAGACATGCGAATGGGGGCATCCCATGCAAAAGAGTTTTGCATAAGACCGGACCACGAAATAGTCACTTTTCTTTATAATGACCATCTACTGTTAAAATTGATTATTTCAATTCGATGACCTAGGGTAACTTGATCTTAATCCTGAGCTAACTATGAACTCTTGTTTATTCGGGATTATCCTTTGATCTGTATAGGTGAGAGTAGTTCAACAAAACACTGCTCAACAAGCCTCTCATTTTGGACATAAAACCGGATAGATAGCTGGGGACATAATCTTGCAAGATGGAATTCACTTCTACCTGTTTTAGGGTTAGCAGATAGTTGTTCATGTTGGGGTTGATGCCTTAAAGTCTCGTGTCTTGTAGTTTGTAAACAGTTTGTACGGACGCTTGTGTTGTATAATATATGATATTTACTTCACATCTTGTATTTTGCTCAGTTACTTGTTTTATTTGCTTTACCACAAATCAATAAACATAAAATCCCTGATTATCTGTATGTGACTCAAGCATATATGTGGTGACATACAAGTGGATCATGTCTTGAGTGATAATCAAAATGGTCTGTAGTATATGGATATAGGATGGAAACCTTATTCTGGTAACGCTACGGATGCGACCCACTTTGTGGAATGGTCACAAGTGTTGTGACTTGTCACAGATGGTCTGATTCTGATCATTCGTGTTGGGGACATGCGAGCGGGGCGTCCTATACAAAGAGTTTGTATAAGACTTGACCACGAAGTGTTAACATCTCGTTATATAACACCGTTCATGACAGAGACTTCCTTTCACTAGGATGACCATAGGTAACATTACCTCAATTATGAGCGAGTTGGGAACTCTTGCCATTGAGGGCGGTCCTTTGATTTGTATGGGTGCGAGTGGTCAGGTCGCCGATTCAAACCTACCATTTTGGGATTCATCTGATTTGGGAGTTGGGAACTCAACTACACAAGATGGAATTCACTCGCAAGGGTAAGTAGATAGATAGCTCCCTAATGGGTTGATTCGGGGCTTGAACGATGTGGCGCCACACATCTTCTCTTGACTCGAGAGGTGTTCACACTTAGTTGGACTATGTTGTATTGTTCATTAGAGGAATCAGTGGTACTTAAGAAGTGAGATGTAACTATAGGGGCAAAATGGTAATTTGGCTCAACTGTACTTACGAGCATCTGTGAAGGGTCATCGTACTCATGATTGGTCATATTCAATGGACACAAAAATATATCTGTGGTAAGAAGAGGTCAGCTGTTGATCTTTAGTGGAATGTCTGACAGTTAACGGATGGTGGATCTCGTGGCTAAAGAGTTTCAGTTATTCATGAACCGTTGGAGCTTCGAGCCACAAGTCCATTAGGTCCCCTAGGTAGCTTGGATAAAGTCGAGAACCAGTGTTTGGGTTAATTTGAAATGTTCAAATTGACAAGAAAAAGTTTGATTATATATGATATAATTGGACTGGTTAATTATATATGATATAATTGGCTAAATGTATGAGATACATTATTATAGAGGAAATTAAATATAAATATGATTTATATCAAGTAGAGGAGAAAATACTATAGTAAATATGTGATATCAAACTATAGGTTAAAATATAATATGATTATATTTATTATTAGTTGGTTAATTATATGACAATTAACCCAAAAATCACGTTTGGACATGGGTTAGTAGGAATGAGTTGGTTATTGTAACCGATGAACTAAAAATGAAATGGTTTCATTTTTTGAAGCGTTCGTCAAGTCGTCCAAAAGAAAGAGTGAGCGCACGTTGTTAGAATCCTAAGAGATCACTTAAACATTTCGAGAGCCTATACGATAACTCCTCTCTGCCTAAACGATCGTCTTCCTCGCTCCTAAACGATCACGCACTAGTTCCTACACAATCGCATAGCTTCTCTAAACGATCGTAGTATGTGCCGATTTTGTTAAACGATCATATACCATTTTCTAAACGATCGTTCAGTAAAACCTACACGATTGTGTAGCTTCTTCTAAACGATAAGCATTTTGCTATGCGATAACGTCTTTTTCCCTTTCACTTGCTCATCGTCTACATGATCCGTGTTTCCTCCTTCCTCTACCAAATTCACCAAAGACCACGCTTTGGGTTCTCACTTAGAGAATATCCGAGGCTCTTTTCTGGTGGTGTCGTTCCCGCAGCGTTCGTGTTCGTGCGGTTGTTCGTGCTACTGATGTTGACGCTACTGCAGGGCATTGGTAGATCGCGTAGAGGGTTCCGCTGCGTTGAGTTTCGAAGATTGAAGATTGTCTTCAACTGGTATGGCACTCTCTTCCTAGTTATATCTTGTTCACAGCATGCCGATAATTACTTTTTGTTTGCATAACTGTATGTTTTGAATGTATAATGTGTATTTCGGTCACGGTGAGATCAGAGTGATCCGGACACGCTCATGGAACTCTTCGGTAAGAGATCCTTCGTTCCCTTAAGTATTGATTCCTGGTCTTGAACAAAGGGACCTCGCCCTTTCATGGCCGAGAGGGACATGGTTTATTAGTTGGACTATAAACCAATTGTTTAATAGAGGATCGGTGAGACCGATGCCTTCTCATGACCTGTGCAGGATCGGCTTACTGATCATGGTTAAATCAAGTGGACATAAATATATCTATAATGAGAAGAGTTCAACCATCGAGCTATAGTGGTATGTCTCGGTGGTTAACAATTATTGATTAACTCGGGTTAAAGAGTTTAACTGATTAATCTCAAATTGTTGGAGCTCATGATTTGTAGAAGGTCCCTCTACTAGCTCGTAAAAGATTACACATTGGATTAGAAAATTGAGCGAGTTTGAAATGTTCAAATCCGAAAATAAAGTTTGGAATTTGAAATGTTCAATTTCAATTTTAGGGTTTGGATAATTATATTCGATATAATTAATGTTTAAATTTAATGAAATTAAATGAAATTGGAGAGTTTAAAATATTTAAATATTGACTTAAATATTGATTACATGAATAAAAATTCATGTTTGAATTAGGTATTTTATTGATTTAATATTTGATATTAAATTATTATTTAATTAATTAAATATGTTTAATTAATTAATTATTTAAATAAATCAATTTTAATTTATAAAATTCAATTTTAATATTGAATTTTAGTTTTTATCTAATTTAATTTTAAAATAAAATTTATTAGATTAAAATTCAAATTAAAAATTGTTTTTAATATGAAAGTGGGTTTACCCCAAAATTAAAATTGGTTAAGTGGATTAATCCATAATCCAACACCTAGGCCACTTAGTTAATGCATTTTTAAGTGTTAATTAGCTGAAAGACTAAGTGCTTGTATGCTTGAACTTGTTAAATACTTCAATTTTCAGAAATTAGAGTAGATTTGCATGCTAATTATTTGAAAATTTTGAAGTTTTTGAAACTCTCTCAAATCCTCTCCAATCCCTTATCCAATTCCTCTTAATGAGTTTCCACCCTTCAATCCAAGGCTGAGAATAGTAGAGAATCTTTTCTTGGTGGTGTACTAGAGATTTGGAGTTTCAATTTCGTGGATTAAGCAAGGAGCAAGAGGAAATCAACAAAGGTATACACAAATGAAACCCCCTTTCTATTGAACCTGTCTTTCAGCATGCTTTGACCTCAAATTATTTATAATTAGAATGTTTAATGATTTTGTTAGCTTTTACTTTATGCATGTTTACTCTATCACATCACTTGTTGAAGTGTTTGAAGACAACACCTAGCTAAAGTATTTTGCTTCAGCCCACAACTAATTTTCAGCTTCGGGCATTTGCTGATTCAGATTGGGACTCTTGCCCTGACACACGCTGTTCGACAACCGATTTTTGCATATTCCTTAGTGACTCCTTAGTCTAATGGAAGTCAAAGAAGCATACCATTGTTTCACGTTCTTCAGTTGAAGCCGAATATAGAGTCTTGGCATTGACTTCTCCTGAAATCATTTGGTTATCTTCATTATTAATCTGATTTACTGATTTCATTGTCTTTGCCATCATTGTTTTTCTGTGATAATCAGGCTGCCGTTCACATTGCTTCAAATCCAGCTTTTCATGAACGAACTAAACATATCGAACTTGACTATCATTCTATCCTTCTAGTGCCTTGAAGCTTCTTCCCATTCGAACTCATCAACAACTTACTGATGCTTTTACAAAACCTCTCACTTCCCGAGTTCAGTTTCCTTTGTTGTTCAAGATGGGTAGTTTAGATATTTTTCACCGATCTTGAAGGAGAGTATTAGATGAATTTTATATGTGTTGATTATTAATCTTTGTACACATGTATTATGTTAATTGGGTGTAACCATCTTTGTGTATAAATACTTTTATTTTATAGAAATGGAAAAAGCAAAGTTTCATTTCCCTAATTTCATTTGTATTATTCTTCTTCCTCAATCAATGCAGGACTTTATTTGCAAGTTTGATGATTACAAAAGAGAGTAATGGTGCAACACACAATCTGGTTGTTTGGTTGTTTATCATGTAAGCAATCTGGTTGAAGACCATACATTCATTTGTTCTATGATAGTTTTGTTTAAGCTTTAATTGTCATTTCCCTTGAAAGAAAACAGTAAGATTCACTTAATCTTAAGATATCCTATCTAAATATGTCTGCATAGTACATATTAAAAGAATAAATTTGAAAGGAATGTCTTTTACACGTGTATGTGACGAGGACAATAGCGAGAAAAGTTCATTGAATAAAATTATTCATCATACAAGATCTAAGGCATAATTCAAGACACATTTTCTTTCATAATGAAAGTCACCCATAGATATTATGCACAAAATTTGGAGGGACAAATACTCTAAGAAGATCAAAGTTTTTTTTTTCTTTTTTGATTTGTTTAAATTCTATTTTAATTGTTCAACTTTGGATCTTGTTCTATTTTAGTTCCTAAACTTTAAAAAACATTCGGTTTAGTCCCTTTAACTTTTAAAAGTGTTTATTTTAATTTTTACTGTTAAAATTAGGTTAACCATTGAACATAAATAACATCATTTTGTTCTATAAATTTGTGTTTTTTTCACTTTATTTATATATATAACATACATATTTAATATGAGTTTCCCTAAAAGAAAAAAAAAAAGCAGATGAAAGAAACTCTAAAATCTAATGTTGAGTTTAAGAATTTGATTAAGAATTCAAAAACATTCTAAAAAATGAAAAAAACCAAAACAAAGAAATTGTGAACAAACAAACCAAATCCTTGACTACAAGAAACTAAGGGTTTATTTGATGACTGTATTTTAATTTTTCCTATGAACATATATTTGTTTACTAATTACTTTTTGGTTTATTAGAAATAACATAGTTTAATTGGCATAGTACTTATATTATCAAGCTTGACATCACAAGTTCAATTCCTCCCCCGTTTGATTTCTAGAAAACCCTAGCTTGGCTAACCCAATTTCGTGGGTTTAGTTTCTTCTACCATTCATCTCATTATTCACAATCTATTCTCCATATAATTAATGTACATCACTATTGGAATAAGGGGAAAAAAAACATAGTAAACATATTCTCAAGAAAATATTTCATTTAAAGACATTATTCTCCAATCGATTTTCAAACCTGCTCTACATGATTCATAGTTTTAATAGATTTGAGTTTATTAACCCTAAGGCTTTGGGAAGTCTAGACTTACTTAACCCATGTTTGGATCGTCAAAATTAGAGAAACATAGTTTTAAACAAAAAGAGGAAAGGAAAACATCCTTGTGTTTCTTACCCAAAAATATAAAATAAAGAGTCAAAACAAATTTAAATGAGTGTAACTTGGTATTCAGTTGTTGGATTTAGTACAAAACATGAATTTCATAAGCTTGAGTTTCTTTTTCATTTTTTAATATCTATGCATGTTTTGGCCAACTTGCATGCACCTCAATTACTCTCACAGGACAACTACTCGGTCTTATTACATTTAGTTAGGGGTATTTAAAAGACGTGATGACTCAAAAAATTGGTCAATCCAACCTAATCCGTACGATTTAGGTTGAGTTTAAATAAATGAAAAATTTTATGGATTGGATTGGTTCATAGGTCACCTGTAATAACCCAAACCAATTCAAAATTATTATTAACTTTAAAATGCATTTTTTTGCTTATGATATTATTTTATTTTATTTCATGAGTCTTTTAGATAATTTATTCTTCAACAACTCTTAAAAATAGTTTTTTGAGTACTTTAAAAAGAGATTTTACATTATATAAATAGAAATTGAGTTGTTAATCTTAATTCAATATATGGAAATAGTTTAATCAAATTTTTACATATTAATGTTTTAGTTCCTTTTAGAATAAAATTTTAAATAAATGATGAGTAACCTGAACCAACCTAACTCAAATGTTTCATGGTTGGATTGGATTGGGTTCTTTTTCTAATGAGGATTATTTGGGTTGAAAAAACTTACAACCTGAATAATTGGGTTGGATCTAAAAAGTCGTTCAACCCAACCTACGAACACCCCTACATTTAATTACCAAAAAAATTTCTTGGATATTAAAATTTAGGTAGGTGGCCACTATGGCTACCCATTTCCTCTAAGGCTTCTGAGCTCATTATTATTTACATGTCCTTTTGATTAGATCATTAGGCTAATCTGACCTTTTGTAACCTAAGTTTACATAAATCTACATTTATTTTTTTAAAAATGTAATGTACATAAATCTACATTAGTTTTATGGCGCACAAAGCATTATTGAAAGCCCAAAAATGTCATTAAAGGTATTAGCAACGCATAGAAGCGTATCACTGTAAATGTCGTTGTTGTCGCATAGCTAAAGGTTTTAGTGGCGCATTTAGTGCGCACCGCTAAAAGTAACCTTTTACTGATGTATAGACGTCACTAAATATTAACTTTTAGCACCACGTTATATGTCACTATTTTTCTTATATAGTGACCCTTACATCTTTTTTACTGAAAGTTATGTTTTAGCAACATATAAGATGGTTGCTAAATGTGGATCAATTGTCATTGCAAGTATCTTTTGCAACATATTTAAACGTCTGTAAAATTAATAATTTGTGCCACTATAAATTTTTGGATGCTTGTATATAAAGTACAATTTACTGACGTTATAGAAAATGTCGGTAAAAATATTTTATTAACTAAAAAAATAATATACAACTTAATATATAAACCTGTTATAAAATTTAAAATATAATAATCTTTTGAGAAAATCAAGAATCAACTAATCAATTTATATTTAAACCAAAAGTTATAATTGAAGATACATATTCCCAATATCACAAACTATCATTGAAACAAAATCGACAAATTGAATAGGGAATCACTTGGGGTCTGAATAAGATCAACAGGAAATACAATGGATAGGGCTTCTCCAATAGAGGTAGTGTTGCAGAAAAAAGAGTTTTTGAACTTGGCTACAAGTTATATCAACCAACTTCGATAATATGAACAAATTTAGTATCAACACTAGCTATCATAAAAAGACACTAGCTATCACAAGTTTTTATTACAAAAATTTCAGCTGAAGGTCTTTGAAGCATTGCAATGTCATTGTGAAACAAAAGTATAAAATACCAACACCAATTTTATCCATTCCCATCTCCAAACTGAACTTAAATATCTTGTATGGGAGACCATCGAGATATCAAAGCTGACAAACAAAGAAGTGGAAATATGTAAGCACGTGAGGATAAAGAATTGATGGATCACCTCTAAATGTCATACTAAAAGGAACCGAACAAAGTAATTATCCTAAATACGATTCAGACCGGGGGGGGGGGGGGGGGGGGGGATATCAATAAAAAAAACTATGCTAAACATTATCAATTCAAGAAAACTCATTAACATAGACATAACACAAACAAGGGAACTCATGCTAGATGGATGACTTCTTAGTGTCATAATCAAAGGGACCAAACAAAGTGACTATCCTAAATATGATTGGGAGGGGGGAGAGTCAAAAGCAAAACATAGAAAACTCATTAACATAGAACCTATATCGAACTAGGGTGTCAAGCAGAATACGTATTTGACTTGTAACAATTACCTGTTGATTGTCATTAGACTATTCTGAACTCATTTCTGTATTAGATGTAACTTCTTGACTTGTCAACCTTCTTAAGATTTCTTCAATTGTGTGTAACTTCTTGACTTGTCAACCTTCTTAAGATTTCTTCAATTGTGGCTTGTTGTGATTCAATGATACTTTGCAAATATGCAATCTGTGCATCCCTTTCTTTCGAATTTTTGGAACTCGTTTCATATCTAGCATTTCTTGGTCTTGGTCCCCAACCAAGTCCCTTCACATGTCCCAACTGCTTACTAAACACTCGTTCACATATTTCCTTGTCTAGAAGAGATTCACCCCTTCTTATGATGAAGAATTTTTTAATGCCACCAATTTATCCTATAACATAATTATGTATGTAATAGTACTAATATGTTGTAGAATAGCAGAAAATAATAATGCACAACAAGTTTTACTCACAAATTTTGATTTTGCCTCATTCACCTACCCCTTCTTTGCATTACAATGGTTGAGCTTAAATAAATCAATCTCACTTATCTTTGTACCCTCTTCTTTCTGCATGTTATAACCAAAATTAAGATTGAGAAGTAGTTTGTATTATTTAAAAACGAGTTACATATCTTTTTTCGCTTATGGCGTAAAAAGATTCTCAATTCTTTATCACCTTATCTTCAATATACACGAAGCATTTCTCAACAAATAAAGAAAATCACAGGCATTAATCTAAATAGCCAAACTCATATGTTCTTGAAATTAGAAATTAAAACTTGTTGAGTTTCTAAATTAAGTTCTTGATGGAAAATTGATTGACTAAATATACTAACAAAATACATGATAATTGATGAAAATTGCACACAAAAATATCTTGAAAATGAGTGGGTTCTCTAAAAATAAGTTATTTCTAGTTTGTCGAAAGATAAAAACCTATCGAAAAGATGCTTCTAGTGTACTAATTGATGAAAATTTCACATAAAAGTACCTGAAAATGAGTGGTTCTCTAAAAACAAGTGCCTTGTGGTCATACGAAGGTGGGAATCATCAAAGAGTTGCATGAGTTTAGAAATCAAGGTTAAATGTGTACTAATCGTTAGAAATTACACACAAAAATCATTTGAAAATGAGTGGATTCTCTTGGAAATAAATACCTCGTGGGTTTATTTCAACTTGTTCGTCGACCATGATGCGTGAGTTCTTAAATGTGTGGGTTTGACAACACATTCATTCACCGACAGTCTGTTCACAGCAGGGAGGTTGTTCGGCAGCGGTCTGTTCACAACAAGTGTCTGTTCACCAACGGTATATTGGCAGTAGGGTGTTCCATTTGCAGCAAGGAGTTCCATTTTTGCACTACAGACCATTCATCCTGTGGGCTCGCTGCAGGTTCTTCGCGATGATGAGCAATAGTGTCCATTGCCGACGGTGAGCAGAAACCTTTGTTTGTTCTAGCATTAACGCTTGAGTTAAGAGGGATGGAAGGAATAGAGGGGAGAAGGGAAAGGAATGAGTGTCGAAAAATTGGGGGAAAGAAGGGAGGGAAAAAGCCACAAGTTTTTACTATTTTTTTTTTAATAATAATATGAGTTGCTAAAAGGTTTTAATGTTTAGTGGCATTGGTGGGTGATGCAAATTCTTTTAGTGACGCAAATTTAAGATATGTTGTTAATAATGAACTTTTTGTGACATTTTTGCAAAACGTTGCTATAAATTGACCTTTGATGACAAAATTTGCACGCACTTCTAAAAAGGATATTTGTATACATAGTAGAATAAGAGAAAAAATTTAAAAATATATTACATCTTTAAAATATTTGCAAATATAGATGAGTTGACTAGTCAAACTTTGTTTTTTTTTTTTTTTATTTTAATTTTCAATTTTGCCCTCCCTTGTCTTATCTTGTTGTACACATTTTTTTAGTCTTTTTATTTTTTTCTTCTTCGATTTTTATTACTTCCCTCCTTTTTTCATATTTACTTCTTCTCTTTCTGTAATTTTTAAAATTTTTCTTTCCTTTATTTGAATTTTTTCTTCTCCCCTTTTTTTCACAAGAATTATGAAGCTAAAAGTACTCAATTCATAAGTGACTTAACACCAACAAGTCAATCATCAAGTTTGATTATTATAACAAATAAATACAAATAGCAAATGAAAGTCTATCAGTGATAGCAACTAATATTTTCTATCATTAATAGCTTATAGAAATCTATCATTGATAACCAACTTAGTGAATTTAATTAATAAAGTTGAATCTTGAACGAAAATATAAATGGAATGCCTAGAAGTTATCACTAATAGTATGTTTATCAGTGATAGAAACTATCATTGAAAAGAAAAGGGACTTATAAATGTTTGGGAAGGACAAGAAAGAGGCAAAAAGATGTTCAGTGACTATGATTGATAGAAGCTACTACTGATAACATGTTACCAGTGATAGAAGCTAGTACTAATAGCATGTTATCGATGATAGAAGCTACCCGATAGCACGTTATCAGTGATAGAAGCTACCACTGATAGCACATTATCGGTGGCAGAGAACTATCACTGATAGCATGATATCAGTGAGATAATTGATAGCATCTTATTAGTGATGTTATCATTGAAAGAAGCTATCACTGATAACCACAATATGAGTGATGTTAGTGATATCAGTGATAAAACTTAGGTGATATCTATATATCAAGTTTCTTTCAAAGGTGATAACCAGTTACAGAAGTCTATCATTGATAGCCTTAAGTGTTAATATTTCAAGGTTGATTCTAATTGATGAAAGTCTATCAGTGATAACGAACGATAGCTGTTATTAGTGATAGCCATGATAAAAGATTATTAGTGATAACTATTATGGTAATCAAAGTTATTGGTCTTCTTTCTAAGTTGATCCCTATTTATAAATCTATCATTGATAGCCACTGATAGCCTTAAGTAGTAATATTTCAACGTTGATTCCAATTGATGAAAGTGAATCAATGATAGCTACTAATAATTGATAGCAAATTAAAAGCTAATATTTCAAGATTGTATTAATGTTTCTCAAATTGAAAGATATCGCTGATAGCAACTATCATCGATAGCAATTGATAGAAGCTATCAGCGATAACAGCTGATAGCAGCTATTAGTGGTTATCACTGATAGATGCTATCAGTGATAACTTTTAATTTGAGAAAACCGGGAAGAAGCGAACAAAATGATGGCTAGACATGAGTTTTTTAGTCTTTTATCATTTTTTGATCTATATATGTAATTATTTTATCCTTATACTACATATTCTATTATTTTGGACTTGAATTCTATTGATGCAACCAACCCTTCTAAAAATTTGTCTCTAAAACTCCATTTTCTATGTAGTGATGCCTTATGCACTCAATAATGAGCATTCTAGTGTAAGACAGTGAGTGCAATTGCCAAGCCAGCAGCCGACCCCTTTACAAATTGGGCTAGTTGCATAAATAGAATTTAAGCCCAAACTAATAGAATATGTAGTACAAGGATAAAATAATTGCATATATAGATCAAAAAATGGTAAAAGACTAAAAAAACCCATACCTAGCCACCATTTTTTTCGCTTCTTCCCGATTTTCTCAAATTAAAAACTATCACTGATAGCAGCTATCAGTGATGATCACTGATAGGTTCTATCAACTGTTATCGTTGATAGCTTCTATCAATTGCTATCGATGATAGTTGCTATCAGCAATAGCTTTCAATTTTAAAAAAATTAATACAATCTTGAAATATTAACTTTTAATTTGCTATCAATTATTATTAGCTATCATTGATTCACTTTCATCAATTGAATCAACGGTGAAATATTACTACTTAAGGCTATCAGTGGCTATCAATGATAGATTTATAAATAGTGATCAACTTTGAAAGAAGACCAACAACTTTGATAACCATAATAGTTATCACTAATAATCTTTTATCATGGCTATCACTGATAGCAGCTATCAGTCATTATCACTGATAGACTTTCACCATTAGAACAGACCTGGAAATATTAACACTTAAGGCTATTAATGATAGATTTCTATAACTGGTTATCACCTTTGAAAGAAACTCGATATATAGATATCACTTAAGTTTTATCACCGATATCACTAACATCACTCATATTGTGGTTATCAGTGATAGCTTCTTTCACTGATAACATCACTAATAAGATGATATCAACGATCTCACTGATATCATGCTATCAGGGATAGTTCTCTATCACTTATAACGTGCTATCAGTGGTAGCTTCTATCACCGATAACGTGTTATCGGATAACTTTTATCATCGATAACATGCTATTAGTATTAGCTCCTATCATTGGTAACATGCTATTAGTAGTAGCTTTTATCAATCATAACCACTGAACACCTTTTTGCCCCTTTATTGTCCTTCCCAAACATTTATAAGTCTCTTTTCTTTTCGATGATAGCTTCTATCACTGATAAACATTCTATTAGTGATAACTTCTAGGCATTCCGCTTACATTTTAGTTCGAGATTCAACTTTATTAATTACATTCACTAAGTTGGCCATCAATGATAGATTTCTACAAGTGACTATTAACTACGAAAATATAATCAAAGATTAAGCTATCAATGATAGAAAATATTAGTGGTAATCACTGATAGACTTTCATTTGCTATTTATATTTATTATTTGTTATAATAATCAAACTTGATGATTAGCTTGTTGGTGTTAAGTCACTTATGAATTGAATACTTTCAAGTCATGCGTATGGAACTCAACCTCATAATTCTTGTGAAAAAAAGAGGAGAAGAAAAAATTCAAATAAAGGAAAGAAAAATTTTAAAAATAAGAGAAAGAGAAAAGCAAAAACCGAAGAAAAAGAAAGAAAATTAAATAGAAAAAAGGAAGCAAAAACTGGAAAAATGAAAGAAAAAGAAAGAGAAAGCAAAAAATTGGAGAAAGACAAGAAAATAAAATAATAAAAAAAAAGGAAGAAGCAAAAATCGGAGAAATGGAAGAAAATAAAAATTAAAAAAGGAATAAGTAAGAGCTGAAGAAATAAAGAAAAAAGAAATAATAAAAAACTGAAGAAAGAAAAGAAAATTAAAAAAAAGAAAAAAAAGCAAGGAAAAAAGAAGGAAATGAAAGAAAATAAAAAAAAAATAAAGGAAAGAAGCAAAAATCGGATAAAGAAAAGAATAAAAAAAAAAAAGAAGCAAAAACTAAAAAATAAAATAAAATCAAAAAATGAAAATAGGGAGGGAAGAAACAAAAATCAAAGAAGAGAAATAAAATAAAAAGACTAAAAAAAAGTTTACAACAAAATAAAACAAGAGAGAGCGAAATTGAAAATTAAAAAAAAATTCAAAGATTGTCTAGTCAACTCATCCACATATGCAAATATTTTTAAAATGTAATATATTTTTAGATTTTTTCTCAAATTCCATCGTCCATTATAAATATCCTTACAAATTCAACTTTGTGTGTGTAGGGCTGAGGCCAGACAAGAGGTCAGTTCTGTACCCTCTCTTGGTCTCCTCAGTCAATGGGTCATATTTTTTTATATGCATGTGTTTTTGGATTATTCAAAGATTTTCCAGATTTTATTTCTTTCAATTTGAAAGTTAAATGTGATATAGATAGTCAACTTTCTA
Source organism: Benincasa hispida (assembly GCF_009727055.1). NCBI lineage: Eukaryota > Viridiplantae > Streptophyta > Magnoliopsida > Cucurbitales > Cucurbitaceae > Benincasa > Benincasa hispida. The sequence goes on along the minus strand of NC_052351.1, from coordinate 34,846,959 downwards.
TTAAAAAAAGAAGTTGGGTGGCTAATATGGTTAAAAAAGTGTTTTTTTAAATGAAAAAACCACTTTCATTGAAAATACACATAAAAAGATATAAATTTTAAGAAGAGATGGATAAAAAGAAAATTTAAGACAAACAACTCGTTGATGTGAAGAAATTCGAAACAATTTTTATAAGCAAGACTTGAGTTATGAAGAGGCTTTTAAACACATAATATGACATTGTGTTTGTAGTTAATTTGCGATGAGTCATTTGCACCCAAGATAAGTTTGTTGAAGAAATTTGTATGAAAGTTAAAGAGATAAATACGGAAAGAAAGAAACTTTTATTGAGAAAACACAAAGATGGACACTTTTGAGAGAAGGTTCTCTTGTTTACTTTTTCTAGGTTTTTTGGATTTTTCTCAACTTTCTTTGGATCTTAAATATCCCATAAATTTCCATGAAATTTATTCTTATCAATAGAGATTCTTAAAATTTTTTAAAACCTAAAGAAATGTTATGATATTTTTAGAGCCTTTCATTTGAGATACTTATGTACAAATCTTCAACATAAATTTTGAGAGGTTTAAAATACACATTTAAGTTACCTAGATACCAAAAGAAGCTTCTAGCTATTGTTTTTATTCTAACAAAGTTCAAGGACCTATTTTATTCTAGGCCCTCCATTCATTCAACCTCAATCCTAAATTCCATAAAATATTTTGATGGCATTATATTGGTTGAACTTCTAGATTTCTATTTACAAAATTTTTATTCATATGTAAATGGATTAAAAATCACTTTTAATATTTGCTAAATTTTTGTAGAAATAATAATTTAGTCCATCTTTGGTTTGTAACGATACTTTTAATTTTATAACAATTTAGTCTCGAAACTTTACTATATAACAATTTAATCTTTATACTTTAAAATTTGTAACGAATTAGTTCCTATGGTAGAAACTAGTGTTAAGATTTAATAAAATTTCTTGGATAATTAAATTGATAAACTAATTAAAGACTCAATAATTTTATAAATACAAGGTCTTTATTATAAAATAACAAAAATTGACAACTAAATTTGATAAATTTTTTACGTTAGGGGACCAAATTGTTACAAATTTAAAAGTATAAGAACTAAATTGTTATACACTAAAATTCAAAAACTAAATTGATACAAAATTAAAAATAGAACTAAATTATTATTTTCGAAAAATTTTAAGAAAAGTGTTGTTTAACCTATATTTTATCTCATAAGTCATAACCAACTTCAGCATGACTTGATTCAGTAACCCCTTTTATAAATTGAAGTATCAAATCCTCCCACGTACTTTTATAATATAATATTATATTCCAACAAAAATTAAAAGTTTACTTCTATAAATGTCTTTAAAATTTTTAGTTATGTTTTTAAAAAATAGAAATAAACTTTTTTTTTTAAATTATGAAATTTAGCTTGGCTTCAAAAGCAATTTCAGAGATAATATTGAAATAATAATAATAATAAAACTAAATTTTTTAAAACTAAAATTAAAACTTGTCATTAATTAACCACAGTCTTAATCATGCATAAAGATAACAAAGTTCTCTACTAAGTGAACCAAGAAAAAAAATAATGTAGGGTAAGAATTCAATCGAGAGATAAAGACATGAATAGTAAAATTCAACATAACCCAACCACGTATATTTAATAAAAAAAATGATGAATGAGAAGATATGATATAGATAAGGAAATTTTCACAGATAGAAAAAATATTAAACTATTTAAACAATAGCAAAAAGAAAATTATGATGAACATTGATAAACCTCTATCAACGGCTATCACATGATATCAAATGATAGACTTCTATCAATTTCTATCTTACTGATAGACTTCTATCGAAGAAGATTAAATTTTGCTTATCTTATGTAAATAATTTTTCTTATATTTTGTATTTTTGAAAATCCTCTGATGAATAATGCCACTGCCATTTTTTACTCTCACTTACCGAAATCTAGGGTGAGAAGGCAAGGGTAATTTCGTAATTGAACCAACAGGAAAAAACATTAACCATGTGAAAGCATACTTAAAAAAATGGTCCCTAATCATTTTTTTTTGTCAACGAGGACGACAAAACTAAAGATTAAAGATAGGATCGAATATTAGATTCCCACCACCAAGAACCTTTGTTGCAATAATTACGGGGTATGAAGAGAAATGTGAATGCTACGTAAATACGTTGGGACCTTTTAGCTCATTAGTGAAAATAAGAATGAAGGAAAGTCATGCAAAAATTTATCCAAATAAAGGATAAAATATTGTATTATTGATGTTTTTTTCTGTTTACCTTTCTAGAATATGCATTGATTTAATTAAGTACCAAATTATGGATTTATCATATCTTTGTCTTTATTATTATTGTAATCGTTAGAGTCAAGTAATAATGATAACGATAAAATATGACAGATTCATAATTTTAAGTAAACACGATCAAAAGTAATTTAATTATGTTTACTATTCAAGCTAATTATGATTTATTGGTCAATGAAATCTCATTCTGATTTGGTAAATGTGGCCTAAGTGTTAAACTTATATAGATATATAGATAAAAGAAAAGGATTAAGAAAAGGAGCGTTACAATAGGAAAGTGGAGGGGCACAAATGTGAAGGCGAGAGTGACTTTCACTTCTATTTAGGAAGAACGATTTTTTTTTAAATATCCGCGAGTGTCAAAACCAATTTGTATGTACTTCGACTAACTCACGTGACAACCTCCAATCCTACAATATTTATATGTCAAAATGGTCCTAAAAATTAAACCCATTCTCTCTAAATCATTTTTCTTCCACAGTGGTGCACCACAAATCAAGAATGACTTCCAACTTGTATAAAACATCAAAAACGAAAACAAGGGATAATGATTTTCATTCTCAAGTTAATATAATTATCATTTAAAACTCTGATTTGTAAGTTATCCTAGTTACAATAAAGAGCAAAGATTGTTAAAGATTTTGAGTTGAGCACATTCGTTTAAGACTTTATGGACTTGAAAAAGATCTAAAGTTTACGGTTTATTCTTTTCGTCATGAACCAATCCACAATTACACCTATAAATTTCTCCCACAATTGCTAATAAATCATTTCTTTTTAAGTAATTAGAATGTGCCAGAATTAATGATACTTCTTGATATTTAAATGTCTCAAGGAAAAATGGTACTTGTATATATTCTGCCTAGATATGTTTTTATTTTGTAGGATTCGTCCATAAAAACTTATATATTACTTACTTTTACCAGAAAAACATTTCTAGATAGGCCAACTTCCACTGTCAATTATTCAATTGTTTAAATAAAACAAAAAGAACAGGAAAGAAAAAAAAACTATAGCCTTATTTTAATGCAAACAGAAATTAGAGAGAGGAAATAAAAATCAATCTGAAAAGAAAAGTTGTGAAAGACAATTAAAATTTGTAAATTAATATATGCTAAGATTATTTTGAAATTGGAATTAAAATGAAGAGAGGACTGTTTTTTATTTTTTGGGGGGATATATACAAATAAATATATTTACACAAACACAAAAGTACAACCGATAGATTTTCCCCAAAGCCCAACTACATGAAAGCCTTCCATTTCTGATAATGGCCACCATAATCAACATAATGGCCGTCAGAGGTGGTCACCGGAGTTGGTCATCAAAGGCGGTCATCAATGTTGGCCATCAAAGATGGTCGTCAGAGTTAAACAATGAACATCGGTGGTGATAAGGATTGAGTATACTGTTGGTGGATATGGTATAAAATGTTGGTGACATACGAAGTTGATTCATAAGCAATGAGTTGAGTTCATATTTCAACTCCTCTCATCTCAATTCCTCACCCTAAACACCTTCTAAGTGGTGGGTAGTTTCACTTGCAAATTTTCTATCTATAAACTATATATAAGATCTTACGGAAAAAATTATATCTATACATATTTTTTAATGATATTAGATAATTGGTTTAAGCTCAAAGGGCTATTTTGAAATAACGGAAAGTTATGGGGTATACTTATAACTTCATAATATTTAAGGGGCAAGAGCCACTGGCCGTGGTAGAGTTCAAGAGTTTTTTTATTTTTTATTTTTTTGTATGGATGACCTCTTCTCACACGCATTTATGTTTTCTAACTTGCTCTCCACGAAAACATGATATCTAACCTTTTGTTGATGTCATAGAGCAATTGTCATCTACAGAGGCCCATCGTCATCAGGCTGAACTTCCCATCTCGATGATGGATGGTCCCTAACCCAGTGACACGTCTCAGTCCAAACTTTACATTTTAATGGTTGTTGCTAGAAACCATCACTCGCAATAGGGACAATGAACCCAGCCCGACGCATTTGGCAAATTCTTGTCTCGATTTCTCAACTAGAGCCTGATGTCTAAATTTGTTCACCGTCGTCGCACCTTCTGCTCGTGATAGGGATACCCAATCCAGCCCAATCAAACATGAAAAGTTCTTATTTGAGTTTAAAAAGAAAGCCCGATGTGTCACCTCTTTGTGATAGGGATGCCCCACCCCACCTAGTCCAAATGCCACCTGCAAAGCCCTGCCTCAATTTAAAAAAAAAAAAAAAAAGCCTGATTTAGAATTTTGGGAGAAGGTCGATTGAACATTATTCATGAATTTCAACCGTTGTAGAGGCAAATATTCATAAGAATCTCCTCTTCTTCTACTCGTGTCTTCTAGTTACCTTCTCCACCTCAGGCCACTAAGTAGGTTAGTTGCTTACCCTTCCCATTGTTAAACGTAAGATTTGTATGCAAATCCATCTGTTCGTAGAACTAGGAACAAGTTAATGGTATCAAGTACTCTCTTAATTGCTCAAGTACACTATATGTCTTTCATGAAATGTAGGTAATATATGACACCGATTTTGAAATATAGGGTAGAAGATGACTTCCCTGCACAAATTACAAATTTGTCTCACATTAGGCATGCAAATGAAGTTAAAGAAGAAGCTTTCTTTAGTACAATTGGACATGTTTAGACGAACCATTTTTGGTCGTTTGGTAGATCCGGATTTGCTATTCAATAGTTCACTTTGTTGGGTTGTATGTCCTAAAACTCACAATTTGTAAAATTAAACATATTATATTTACAATAAAGATGTTATTAAGATTTCTTCAATAAAGTTGTTATTGAATATGTAAAATTGCACTTGTAAAATCTAAATCCAATAAACTAACAAACCTTTGACTATAGTAAGAATATTCGAACCTTATGCGCAGACATAAAAGAGGATCAAGTTTGAGTATATAGCCAAAATGGTCTATAAGTATAAGGATAGGGTTGGGTACCTTATCCTGAGGACACTATGGATGTGGCTTGCTTTGTATTTGATACAAATAATGTGAACCTGAAATTGTTCATATGGAGACATGCGAGTGGGGGCATCCTATGCAAAATATGTTTGCATAAGATCGAATCACAAAATAGTCAATTTTCTTTATAATGACCGTTTATTGTTAAAACTGACTATTTCAATTCGATGACCTAAGGTAACTCGATCTCAATCCTAAGCTAACTATGAACTCCTGTTTATTCAGGATTATTCTTTTAATTTGCATGGGTGAGAGTGGCTCAACAGCACCGCTCAATAAGCCTCCCATTTTAGAGGTAAGACCGAGTATATAGTGGGGGACATAGTTTTAGAAGATGGAATTCACTCCTACCCATTTAAGGTTAGCAGATAGGTTGTTCCCTTAAGTATTGACTCCTAGTTTTGAACAAAGGGCCTCCGCCCACTCTATGATTGAGAGGGACTTGGTTTATTGGTAGGACTATAAACCAATTGTTCATTAGTAGATCAGTGGAGACTTAAGGAGCAAGATGTATTACAGGGGTAAAATGGTAATTTTGACCCAACTGATAATACAGACAACTTGTGAAGGATCGACTTATTGATCATGGTTAAATCCGGTGGACAAAAATATATTTACAATGAGGAGAATGCAGCTATTGGACTTTAGTGAAATGACCCGATAGTTAATGAATGTTGATTAATTTGGTTAAAAGAGTTTAGCCAATTAATCTTGGATCATTGGAGCTCATGATTTATAGGTTCATTAGGTCCCTCACTAGATCACAAACGGACTAAATCTTAGAATAATGTGATGAGAAAATTTGAAACGTTCAAATTTGAATTACGGGAATTATTAATTATATAAGATATAATTATGCGTTTAATTATCGAATTAAATTAAATTGAAATATAGAAAAATATTTAAATATGATTTAAATATTAACTACATGAATAGGGGATCATGTTTGAGGAATTGATATTTAATTAATACTAAATTAATTTAATTGTTTAATTAATTATTAAGAATTAATTTTGTTCCAAATTAATTTTAGAATTAATTTTGTTTAAATATTAATGATTTTTATTTAATATTAATTATTGAATTTTTCATTTTTCATTTTTCATTTGATTTCAAAATAGAAAATTGAAATTATGCTTAAATTCAATTAAAAAAATGAAAAGCCTTAAATGGATTTTTCCTACCTCCACTAATTTGATTATGGTTTTGGTGTCAAACCTTGGTGCAATTGGGTTGCATGCTGAGTTAGTTCAAAATACTTTTTTTAAAAAAAAATCAAATTGGCTAAAGGTGGTTGTCTTACATGCTGAAAAATTCTGTAGAAGAAGGGTTCTTCAACATAAAACATAAAACCTCTTCAATCCTAAAAATTCCCTGAAATTCAACTCATTTTGGATCCCACAATCCAATCTAAGAGGCTATAGGATAGTAGGAAATGTCAAGTGGTGGTCTATAAGCCATTTGAGTGAAGATTGATGCTGGATTTGGAGGAGAGTTCTTTAAAGGTAAGCTTTGAAACCATATTATTCTTTTATGACCTTGCATGCTTAATCTCTAAAATTAATGAAATTAGAGTGTTTAAGATCCTAATTGCTTTTACTTGTTGATTGTCGATACCAACACACTTGTGCATTTCGAAGAGAGGTGGTTGATGACCAGCCAGATGTTATGAGCTTTGTTATAGATGGCAAGGTTGTCACATTTTGCAAGGAAAACTTTCTACTTATTATAGGATTATAGCCTTCCTCAAATGCTAATGAATACATTCCATCGAACCCAAGCACCAGTATTCTACAAGACAAATACTTTAAAAACATAGAGATCGTGCGTTCGACAGATATGGAATCTAAATACGTGAAGTTGGAGTTTGAAAATGATGAGGATGCTGTTAAGGTGTCTATGGTTTATTACTTTGAGGCCACGATGGTGGGGAAGGATCATATGAACACCAAGTTGGATACTTACTTATTTACGGTGGTTGAAAACCTCAATCATTTCAATAAACTTAACTAGGGTAGGTTATTATTTGATTGAACCTTGAAAAGTCTTCAAATTGCGTTAGTGCGGAAATTTGAATATTATAAGAAGGTTTCCATCACGAAGAAGGGTTTTAGAGTCAAGTATAGCCTTACTGATCTTGCTCCTGCCTTCTTGGTACAACCTTTACATATCTTGGTTGTTTGTTTTCTTTATTTATCATATGTATTATTGTTTATGAATAGTATACACAATTGTGGTTGTATGAGACCATCCTACTGTTGACTAGACAGGCTACTAGGCGATTGAGCTCCGATGCGATACCTCGAAGGATTAAATGGATGTCAACTAAATCAGTCCCGATGAGAAAACTGATTAAAGAGGTTTTCGAGTCACCTGAAGTAAGGTTCATGACTTTTGTGTGTATTTAGATTACCAATTTATTTATTGATTTTTTTTTTTTTTTTTGTAGCTGGATATTGTGATTGCCTTATATGGATATGAATTTGAGGGGAGTTTTCGAGAAGTGCCTGTAGTAGACAGACCTGTATATGATGTAGCTGTTCTTCATCGGTCATCAATTGATGATGATGTTTGTAAGTTTTTTAATGAGAATCTAGGTGGATTCATGGACATCGGGTTTGAGAACCCCATTATGTTAAGTTTATGAAAATCGTCATCATGGGAATGAATCTTGATTCATTAATGCAGTTGAGCATGTCATTGTTCAAACGTCAATATAATATTCAATTATGGGCAAATAAGTACATATGGTGATATGTATCCCTAAACCAACCTTGTAAAGTTATCCAGATATTGAATTTTGTCATTGCAACCAAATTAACTAGCACGACATTTTATCATGATGATATGTTTCAACCCTAATTCGTGTTATTTTGTCATGATAAATGGCGTCGTGTTGTTATGTATCATCGTGATTTGGTAAGCACGATAGTTTAGATGATTCGTTATGGAATGCACGTCAAATGAGTGTAATATATCAAGAACTTCATGCTATCATCACAAATAAAAAATCAAATAAACCCAATGGGCAATACATTTAGGTAGTTACGAAACACAACAAAACGTTTCATTTTATTGCTCTGAGAATATTTTGGTAATTATAAAAAAAATAGCAAAAAAAGAAAAAAAATAATAAAAATAAACTAAGAAAAAAATACAACAAATACAATAAAATTTAAAAGACATCATTTTGGAATAATTTTGGAGTCGAAGTCATTGGATTTGGAGTCATGTCAATGGAGTCGGAGTCGGATTCATTGGAGTCAGTCGGAATCAGAGTCGAAGTTGGAGTGGAGTCGAAGATAACAACCATTCGAGGGAGTCAAAGTCAAAGTCAGACAAGAGGATCACAATGCATAGGCTTTGAGTCTTCCTCTTCAACCCATTCGACTCATCGAACGATCCTTGCAGTTAACAAACATTTCCGAACCCGAACCATGTATCAGGCCGTCACCATCCATTTTTCATCTTTGGTGCTTAGGGTGGTCGATGGAATGTATATGGGGTTTGAGTCTGAAGAACTCTTCTTGGCATCTAACTCTGCAAAAGTCGTCTTTGACTCTGAATAGGACAAAGTCATCTCATTCCATTGTCGATGGAGTTGGATGGCTTCCGCTTCGCCACCTCCATCTCCCATTCTACATGAAAGAAATCGAATTCCATCTCAATCAAATTCATTTCCTCGTCCGGATTTTCATCCAAAGAGTTACTTGTCATTGGGAGGACTCACCAATATTCTGGCATAGGATGAACGTCAATCATCGTAGAAATCTTCGTCCTCCGAACCACATACGCACTTCCACAGATCACTGTCCCAACTCATTTTCTACGATAGAGTAAGTTTTTATGATGGGTTGACAATTAGAAGGTGAAACTGTTGATATAGGGGAAGACTTAAATGACTTTTGATCTTCCCATTAAAGATTGTAGATATTCCCATTCAATCAGAGAAAATTTTGAATATCGTGTGTTAAAGTCCTCGAAGGACTTGTTTGTAATTGCATGTAAAGAAAAGGGATGTAACTGGAGACTACGCATAATTAAAATTGGTGCAAGCCAAATATTTAAGATCTCCAAATATTATAATGTTCATATGTGCTCCCGATCACTGATCAGTCACAATCATAGACATGTAAGCGCGTTGGTCATTGGTCGATTAATAGTGGATAAAGTCGGAGGTGTTAGTCGAGTGTACAAGCCCAAGCACATTGTGGAAGACATAAAAAGAGAATATGGGGTTAAAATCAACTATGATAAATATGGCGTGCACATGAGATGGCATACGGTTTACACATGGACTCACTGGAGGATTCGTACATTATGCTAGATGCATACGTTGATGCCTTGAAAATAGCCAAACCAGGTACCATATTTGATATTGAACTAGAAGATATGGTACACTTTAAGTACTTGTTCATGGAATTGGGCCCTTCCATATAAGGGTAAGCAAACTGTCGTCCTGTTGTTATAGTTGATGCCTCGACGTTAAAGGAAAATATAAAGGGTGCATGTTGATCGCTGTGTCTTTTGATGGTAATAACAAACTATACCCACTCGCATATGGAATAGTAGATAGAGAGTCCGATGCATCCTGAACATACTTATGAGACATCTACACCAATGCATAGGGGAGAACCCAAACATGGTTATTGTTTCTGACCGACATCCCAGCATATCCAAGGCAGTGGTCAAGATCTTCCCAAATACCTTCCACACATTGTGTACATATCACTTGAAGAACAATCTAACAACACACTCCAAAGGATAATTCGATAATCACAGTTTTACATAGTGTGGCAAAAGCGTTCAGAGAATCAGATCAATATGTATTGGAAAGAATTATATGGATTTAAGGAAGAGGCTATTACACGTTATTTGGAGAATATTGGTTTGGATTGAAAAGATTGAATTCCAATGCAGAAGCGTGCAATCACTTTTTGTCTTTGAATTGGGATGGAAAAAATCGAAATCGATTTCTACAAAATTAAAAGGTTAAGCATGCAATTTTTTCGATATAGAAATTACCTTTTGAAGATCAATTCTTTAATGAAAGTTCTCACCATAATTTTTGAAGACCAATTCTTCAATGAACACCACCGCTAGGCTACCCTACTATATCTCCGGGAGGATCAATGATAGTGGGATATTCTTTGGTAAAGGAATTAGAGCTTGTGAGAGGCGATGGATGGAGAATTGCAAAAAAGTAGGGAAATTTTTCTATAGAGTGAAGCTGCTTCGGTAAAAAAAAAAAAAAAAAAAAGTGTTCTAAAAAAACTCTTTTGAGAACAACAATACATGAGGGAGTTATCCCCTCGCCCACAATCCACTCCCCTACATAACTATAGGGGAGTTATTTCCCCTTTTTCTTATTATTTATTTGATATTATTATTAACTAAATATATATTAAATCAATTTAATATATATAAATTAATTAAGTAAATAATAATAATTAATTAATATCACATATTTATTAATTGCGCACTTAAATCATATACAATGCATATCTCTCTCTTTACCTAAATATGAATCCAATTCATATTAATATCCAAATCTTATTCAAATATTATTCTCTCATATTATATAGTTTTAATTATAAATCATATTTATGTTCGGATTGATGTCCTAATTCTCCTGGGAGTCTCGTTAGTTTGTAAACATTTTGTGAACATATTGGTATTAAGAAAATAAGTGTTATTTTATAAGCATTTACTTAATCCAATAAACTAAGATCCGAGGTAATTTTATGTAACTTAAGCATGTATGTAGAGATATACAAATGGATCATGCCTTAAGTAATAACCTAAATGGTCTGTAGTATAAGGATAAATGAGGGATACCTTATCCTAGTGACATTATAGATATGACCTGCTTTGTAGATGTTACAATTATTGTAAAGTGCTATAAATGGTCTAATCTTGATCATTCATGTGGAGACATGCAAGCGGGGTATCCTATACAAAGAGTTTGTATAAGACCGGACCATGAGATGATTAGTATCTTTATATAACACCGTTGATAATTGAGACTTACATTTCACTAGGATGACCATAGGTGACATGACCTTAATCCTAAGTGAGTTGGGAACTTCTGTTCAGGAGGGTGATCCTTTGATTTTTATGGGTGAGAGTGGCCAGATTGCCAACTCAACAAGCCTACCATTTTGGGGATTCGTCTGATTGGGGAGCTGGGAACTCAATTACACAAGACATAATTCACTCCTTCCCTGAAGCAGGGGTAAGTAGATAAATTGCTCCTTTAAGGGCTAATTCTGGGTCTTGAACATAGTGACCACATCCTCTCTTGGGAAGAGAAGACTTAATTATAGTAGGACTATGACTTATTGTTCATTAGAGGAATCAGTGGTACTTAAAGAGTTAGATGTAACTACATAGGAAAAATGGTAAATTGGTCTAGTTGTACTTACGAGCGTGTGAAGGGTCATCGCATTATTGACTGATTATATACAAGGACACAGAAATATATCTGTAGTGCGAAGAGTGCAACTATTGGTCTTTAGTAGAGTGACCAACAGTTAACAGATGGTGGATCTCATGACTAAAGAGTTTAGTTAGTTATTCATGTACCGTTGGAGCTTCAAACTATAGGTCTATAAGAACCCCTTGATAGCTCAATGGGTTCAAGTTGAGAATCAAATTTTGGGTTAGTTTGAAATATTCAAATTAACAAGAGGAAATTTAATTATATGTGATATAATTAAATTAATTCAATTATATGTGATATAATTGATTTGATGTATTAGATACATTAATTGGAGAAATTAATATAATATGATTTATATTAAATACCGTAAAATAGAAAAAGAACTATAGTTTATATGTTTCATATGATGAAATATTAAAACTATAAGTTATAAATATAATATGATAAGTTGGTTATTTTATTTATTTATAATATATTAATTATGTGATAATTAATTAAATCCTTTTCTTTGATAACCGAATTGAGTTGGAGGTTATTGGACGTTTTATAATAACTGTGAGATTAAAGGAAAATGGTTTTCCAAAATCAATAGATGATTCATTTTGTTTTTGTTTTTTTTTCTTCTTGACAAAAGAATTAACTATTTAGTAAAAACATTTTATTAAACGATAGTGTCTCACAGCCTAAACGATCAAGTATCGAGCTTACTATACGATAGTTACTCGGTACTACATGATCGAGTAGTAAGTCTATACGATAGACTTATTCTTACTAAATGATCGAGTACTAAGTCTATACGATAGACTTCATCCATCTCTCACTTACTCGATCGTCAACCTCCCATTCCTCTTTCCAAAGTCACACAGAGCTCACAACTCCTCGATTCTCACACCGAGAATACCAAGGTAACACTTGTGGTGGTATTCTAGTTCCGTTTGAGGATCGAGTTCTGATCGTTGCATTCGAGTTCATGCTATTGAACCAGGTGTTGAATGATCGAGGGATACTTGAAGAAAGGTTCTTCAAAGGTTTTCATACTTTATCCCTTGTTTGTTCTTTTATAAGAAGCATGATGTAATTTATAGTATATGTCTAATCATTTCCGTTTAGATTGTAATTGTTTGAGTTTTTTAACAATGAAATTTGGAACGATCCGCTTCTGCTCACTGGATCTCTATGTTTAGATTTCCTTCAATTTATAATTAACTATATACTACAATGTATCATTATACATTATACATTATATTAATCCTTATTAATATAAAATTCTCTAAAATAATTTGAACATTTCAAATTGTTCCAAAATTAATTGGTCTTTGTTTTACCCTTATTGAGCTAGCAGGGGAACCTAATGTAACTACAGATTAGAAGCTTCAATGATTCGATATTAAATTAATCAAACTCTTTAATTAATATAATCAACATTCATTAACGTAGTCATGTCACTAAAGACCCGCAACTGCACTCTTCGTACTGTGGATATATTTTTGTGTCCATGGATATAACCAGTCATCAATAATTGCTCGTAATTGCAGTTGGTCAAAATTATCATTTTACCTCTGTAGTTACATTTTTCTCCTTAAGTCTCACTGATCCTCTAATGAACAACCTGTTTATGATCACACCATAAAAAAAATCCCTTTCGAGCTAATGGGAAGGAAATACCCATTGTTCAAGACCCGGAGTCAGCACTTAAGGGAGCAATTCATCTACTTTCCCTAAAAGCGAGAAGGAGTGAACTCCATCTTGTATAGTTATGTTCCCAGCTCTTTACTCAGACAAATCCCTAAAATGGTAAGCTTATTTAGTCGTCGACTCGGGCCATTCTCACCCATATAAATCAAAGGATTGCCTCATAGGCAGTAATTCATAACTCACTCAGCATTGAGATCGAGTTACCTATGGCCATCCTATGAAATGTTAGTCTCTTCAATTAATAGTGTTATAAATAGAGATTAATCATTTCTCGGTCTAAACTTATACAAACTCTTTGTACAGGATACCCACGCCCACATGTCTCCACATGAATAGTTTAGATCAAATCGTTTGTAACACTTATAAAGTGGGTCGTACCCATAGTGTCACCAAGATAAGGCATCCAACATTGTCCATATACTGCAAACGTTTTAGATTATGCCTTGAACATAATTCACTTGTATGTCTACCACATACTGTTCAAGCTACATAAAATAACCTTGGATATTAGTTTATTGAATTGAGTTAATGTATTATAAATGTTGAATAAAATACTGCTTATTTTATTAAATAAATAATTTGTATTTACAAACTACAAACAACAAGATCCACAAGATTTAAGATACTAAATCCAACAATCTCCCACTTGTCCTAAAACGAGTGGGGTGTATAGTACATACAAAATAAAGTACAACACAACAAACAAAGACATACTATATTCCTCATAATACTCCCACTTGTGCTAGACTAGATGAATCACATCCCGTAGAACTAGATTTTCCAGGTGACCCTAAAAAACTCTAGCCATGAAGGCCTTTGTAAATGGATCAATAACATTATGCTCTAGAGCAATCTTTGTGACGATCACATCTCTTTGTTGCACAATCTTCCGTATGAGATGATACTTGCGCTCGATATGCTTTCCTCTCTTGTGGTTTCGAGGCTCTTTAGAGTTTGCCATAACACCACAAAGTATTGGGTGATTGACATTGACCTATTTGGAACTACTTCCAAGTCTGTTAAAAACTTTATGAGCCAAACAACTTCTTTTGCAGCTTCACAAGCAGTTACATACTCTTCCTCTATGGTAAAGTTAGCAATTCAACCTTGTTTGATGCTACGTTATACTATAACCCATCCATTAAGAGTGAACACTGATCCTGATGTGGATTTTCTAGAATTCTTATTAGTCTGAAAATCAGAGTTAGTGTATCCTGTAAGTATCAAATCCTTAGCACCATACACAAGCATATAGTTTCTCGTTTCCCTAAGATACTTGAGAATAGATTTAACCGTTGTCCAATGATTAAATCTTGGATTAAATTAATATTTACTAACTATTCTCACTGCATAGCAAATATTTGGCCTAGTACACAACATGGCATACATAAGGCTACCTACTGCAGATGCATAAGGAATCCGTATCATCTCCTCAACCTCTTGAGATGTCATAGGACATTGTTCATTGGATAAGATTATTTCATGCCTGAAAGGTAATAAACCTTTCTTAGAATTCTATACTTGACAAACATTTTGTCAACATATAATGCCTGAGACAAAGCTATGTTTTGTTGCTACAAGCCCTAATGATTTGGATCCCTAGAACAAACTTTGCCTCACACAAATCTTTCATTTGGAATTAAGCAACCAACCATTTATTAACATCAGAATAAGCCTACATCATTCCCAATGAGTAATATATCATCCATACAATATTAACAAAGCTATTCTATTGATGATTTTGTATACACAAGGTTCATCAATGTTCTAGTCAAAGTCATAAGATTTGATCGTGGTATCAAATCTTATATTTCAAGATCGAGATGCTTGCTTCAATCCATAAATGGACCGGTTAAGTTTGCGATCTTTTTGCTCTTGACCTTAGGCAATGAATCCCTCCGATTATTTTATGTAGATATTCTCATCAAGATTACTATTCAAAAAGGCAATCTTGACGTCAATTTGCCATATTTCATAGTCATAATATGTGGCAATAGATAAGAGAATTTGAATAAACTTTAACATGACAACGGGTGAGAAAGTTTCATCATAATCCACTCCCTCAACCTAGGTATAACCCTTTGCCATCAGTCTAACCTTAAAGGTTTACACCTTTCCATCTATACTTCTCTTCCTCTTGTACCATTTAAATCTATAGTTTTTCCCTCTCAGGTTGATCTACAAGATCCTAGGCTTGATTAAAGTTTATGGACTTCATCTCAAGATTCATGGCTTTCGTCCATTCATTTTTGTCCATATCACCAATTGCCTGGTTATAGGTCAATGGATCCTCGACGTCATCATCTGGTAGGACAGCTTGAGTTTTTGTTAAACCCAAATAGCAAGCAGGTTGGATAATAACCCTCCCACTACGTCAAGACTCCCTCAACTCTTGAGAAGGATGTGTTTGACTAGATGAAACAACATCAACATCCCTTATTGAAGTGTTAGGTTCTTCAACAACTCTTAGTTTTGTTGGAAAGCTCATTCAATACGATTTTGCTTCTTGGTTTATGCTCCCTAATGTGGTCTTCCTCCAAGAAAGTAGTATTCGTCGATACAAATAAACATAGCTCTGAATGCAGTTCCAATTTATTTAGGTTAGCCACTAGCACATGGGTCGAACACCCCCAAATCCGGAGATATCGTAAACTACTTTTATGACCTCTTCATATCTCAAAAGGTGTTTCATAAACACTTTTTTATGGAACTTGGTTCAAAAGATAGGCTACAGCCTCCACTGCATAACCCCAGAACGAGTTAGGTAGAGAAGCATAATCGGACCATGTCTAACAAGGTTCTGTTTCTCCTTTTTGATACACCATTTTGTTGAGGTGTACTAGGTGCTAAAAGTTGAGATGTGATTCCATGTTCTACCAAATAGTTCTGGAATGTCATATCCATATACTCTCCACCTTGATCTTATCAAAGTATTTTTATCTTTTTACCCAATATTCTCAACTTCAGTCTTGTACTCCTTGAACTTTTCAAGTATATCAAACTTATGTTGCAATAGGTGAACATACCCAAATCTAGAGTAATCATCTATAAAATTAATGAAGTATTCATACCCTCCTCTTGCCTTAACATTCGTCGAACCACAAAAGTCTAAATGTATCCATTCTAAGGGTTCTTTGGCTCTATAACCATTTTCAGTAAAAGGTCGTTTTGTCATTTTTCCATCCAGACAAGATTCACAAATAGGTTAAGAATTTTCTTCTAACTCTTTTAGAAGTCCATGCTTGACCAAACTCTCAATCCTATTGAGATTTATGTGACCCAGTTTTAGAAGCCAAAGATGGCTATTTTCTTTTGGAAAAATTTTTGGTCTTTTGTTTTGTGTTGTTGTAGTATTGAACATTTCAACAATATGGAGCGATTTTGATGCTAACGACCTTAGTACATATAAGTTATTTTCATTTATTGGTAAACAAATATCTATACCATTTTTCAAAATAAACGTTTTATCACGAATAAGCAATGTATTATAAAATCGTTCTAATAAACCAGATACAGAAATTAAATTCCTTTTAAAATGAGGAATAAAATATACTTTGTCCAACAAAATAAATTTTGAATTGAAAAATAACTTAAAACTCCCAACTGCAACCGCTGAGATGACCTGCCCTATCCCAACCTGCAGAATCATGTCTCCAGCCTCCAATTGCTACCAGGAACTAGTTTTCTGTAAAGAAGAACAAACATGGTTAATGGCACCTAAATCAAGTATCCAAGTAGAATTGTCATTTTTCACTAAATAGGTTTCTAAAACCAGTAAATCATATTTACCTTATTCTTCTCGGCCAAATACTTTGGGCAGTTTCTTTTCAAATGCTCATCCTAGTTGCAATGAGAACAGTTTCCCTTTGCAACATTAACCTTTTTGCCCTTCTGGGCAGCAGCAACAAGGGTAGCTTATTCCCCTTTCCACCTTTCTTCTTCTTTCATTTCTTTATGCCAGAGGAAGAAGGCATAGACTTTGTTTCAGAGGTCAAACCTTTGTGGAATCTTTTTGAGGAATTGGCAACATTTGCCTCCCCATGTTGCCCTTTGACTTTCATCAAGGACTCGTAAATTTGTAGCTCATTGAGAAGAGTGGTAATCTGTATTCTATTTTGTTCATGACAACATCGCTGCGGAACTGCTGGAAACTCTTCAAAAGAGTCTCCAAAATAAAGCTTACCTGGTTGGGCTCGTCTATGACAGTCCTATTCATCTCTATCATGTTGAAGTGGACCATCATGTTAAGGACATGCTCCCTAATAGATGATCCCTCGTTCATCCTAGAGTTGAAGATGAACTTGAGAGCGTCATGCTTGTGGTGTGTGGACGATTGTTCAAACATTTCATGCAATGACTTCATGATCTCACATGCATTGATTATGGTCTCATGCTTTTTGGTCAAGACTTTAGCCAAAATGTAGACTCGGACCTTATTATTGACCTTCGTCCACTTGTTTAGAGCATCACGAACATTTCATGATGCATTAAGTCCAAGGCTGAAGGACATTCTTCCATTAAAACAAATTTGAGGTAGTCGATGACCAAGACGGTGTTAATCGCATTTTTCCACGTGGCGTAATTCTCACTAGATAATTTATCAGCTCCAAGTAAGGAGATTATAGTGCTAGTCGTGATTATAAGCTGCTGATACAAAACAAATTATTTATATTAGATATCTTTGTAAAAACTCATTTAATCCAATCAAATTTAGTAAAACTCTTAATGCACCCTAATATCATTTATTTTTGCAATGATACTTTAGTGATTTATAATAAATGTCATCTCGGGGTGTATAGTTATTCCTTCACTAAATTGAGACAATCTAACCCAAAAATTACACTAGAATAACTCTTATTTCTATAATGCTTAGTTACCATTGATTTGATCAAGAAATCATTAACTTCCTTAATGTTTTCTTATAAGTGTAACCCTTAGTTTTCAACCCTATAGTCCCACCCTGATAAGTCTGCCTCAAGGAAGGAAAATATTGGTGCAATTGATTGTAGTAATCTTAACCATTTCTGGAGTTCGTTGTGCCCCTTTCCATGCAAACACTTTCGTAAGGGGGATGCTCCCAGGGCGCCACGAGGCCGAGCAAGGAAAAACATTACAACTAATAAAAGAGACAGTAGGATGTGTTAACACACGTCCTTCTCTCACTTATTATAAACACTTTCTCCATTCACCTTGATATTGATCTATAAAAATACCTTCCCAAGGGAGAGTACGACCAGGGCGCTACGAGGTCAAGCATGGATCTTTCAGTGTAAACTTTTAGGGAGAACATGAGTGGAAAAATGACATATCATATACATCTTTTTCCTCCCACTAAGTGTTTTAAAACTTAGGACTTATTAACTTAGATAAATCTGACTAATTAATTTAACTAAGTCATTGTTAATTTGCTCAATATAATGTTTATATTTAATATTTTAACAATATATGATTATTATTTATTAAACAATTTAAAAAATTTAATAATTTATTACATGCTTATAAAATATTTGTCTAATTCATCTTCCAGATCGGTTCCCAGGTAGGGGTGTTCCGTTTTCGTTAGCTTAAATACTCCAACCTTAGACAAAATCTTCCTTAGACAAAGATCCCTTATACACAATTGTTTTATAAATTTAATCTTATATTCTTTCCAATTAATCCTATTAAAAGAAAAAAAAAAAACAAAAGTTTAACCTATTTCTAATCATATTAGAAACAATTTAACATAATTGAATTAATTTTAAACCATTTAAAATTAATTAAGACCTATATTTGCATGCAACTCTTGATTTAAATTTTAATTCCTAATTTATTAACCATATAACTCTTACAAATTAATGAATTATTAAAACCTATAACATGCATACTATTGACATTAATTGAATATAACAATTATATTACCTAAGTAATAACATGTTACATGCATTTCCAATTTCATTAACAAACATAGTTAACAATTATATTAAGATATTAATGGAGTATATAGTAAACATGCTTTTAATCATACATGAAAAGAAATAATATAACACTTATATTATAAACATGTATACTATATTATATATATCATCCATGTACATATTTTAGGTATAACCAAAACTTTAAGTATAACAGTTATATTTAAATATGATGCATGATTATGCTTAACCTATAGTGGGGATTTTAAATCTATATGGCATATAATATGCAACATATAAATAATATAATTTAAACATACATCACAAGCACATTAACCTATATTATAACCATTAATAGACCGATATTTGGTACCCTAAATAAAATAATTAAATTAACATAATTTAATTATAAATAACTTAAAACTCATAGAAACGGAGAAAAAATGGTTGCAGGACTCAAACTCATGAACTACACGTCGCGCAACGCCTCTGAAGTTCGAAGCACCGCACCACTTACGGAAAAATCCTTCATCTCGCCTCGTGTTTGGAGGGCTGCAGCGCTAGGGTATAGTGTCACGACGCTTTTTGCATAAATGCTCAAAATTGTTTGATTTCTGCCCTTTCTCCTCTGTTTTTCGTTGTTCTCCACAGCAATCAAGCACTACAAACAACCCAGACAAGAAAATACAGACTCAATTGCATAAAATTAAACGTCCAAAAAGGGACCCTTACAATTTGATCAAATCAAAAGTAATTTGAGATCTAAGTTCCACATATCGAAAACATCTATTATGCCAAAACTCAAATTAAAAGACAACATCCATCACATGAAACTGTGCAGAAAAATACCCACCAAAATCAATTTTGATTTCCCTAAACCAAAAGCAAAGAAAACTTCATTGGCTATGATACCAATTGAATGGATTGAATCCAATGCGGAAGCGTGCAATCGCTTTTTGTCTTTGAATTGGGATGGAAAAAATCAGAATTGATTTTTACAGAATTAAAAGGTTAAGCATGCAATTTTTTCAGTATATAAAATTACCTTTTGAAGACCAATTCTTCAATGAAAGTTCTCTTCATGGTCATTGAAGACAAATTTTTCAATGAACACCACCATTAGGCTACCCTGTTACGTCTCCAGGAGGAGCAAGGATGGTTGGATCCTTCGTTCGTAAAGAAATTAGAACTTGTGAGAGGGGATGGATGGAGAATTGCAAGAGAGTATGGAAATTTTTCTGCAAAGTGAAGTTGCTTAGGTAAAAAAAAAAAAGTTCTAAAAAACTCTTTTAAGAACAACATTACGTGAGGAAAGTTATCCTCTCATCCAAGATCCACTCCACTGCATAACTAGAAGGAGTTATTTTCTTTTTTTTTTCATATTTATTTATTTAATAATATTATTAATTAAATATATAATAAATAAAATTTGATATATAAAATAATTAAATAAATAATCATAATTAATTAGCTAACCATTAATTCATTAATCAATTAATTAATATCACATATTTATTAATTATGCATTTAAATCATATAAAATGTATATCTCTCTTTACCTATAGTTTTAATATGAATTCAATTCATATTAATATTTAAATCTTATTCAAAGATTATTCTCTCATATTATATAATTTTAATTATAAATCATATTTATAATTAACTATATACTATAATGTATCATTATACATTATACTTTATATTAATCATTATTAATATAAAATTTCCTACAATAATTTGAACAATTTAAATTATTCTAAGATTAATTGATCATTGTTTTACCCTTAGTAGGCTAGCAGAGATCGAATAGACTTATAGATTAGAAGCTCCAACAATTCGAGATTAAATTAATCAAAGATTAGAAGCTCCAACGATTCGAGATTAAATTAATCAAACTCTTTAATTAATATAAACAACATTCATTAACTGCGGGTCACTCCACTAAAGACCCACAGCTGCACTCTTCGCACTGTGAATATATTTCTGTGTCCATGGATATAACTAGTCATCAATAAATTGATCCTTCACAAATTGCTCGTAATTACAGCTAGATCAAAATTACCGTTTTACCCTCATAGTTATATCTTTCTCCTTAAGTCCCACTGATCCTCTAATGAACACCCTGTTTATGGTCCTACCATAAACAAATCCCTCTCAGACCAATGAGAGGGAAGGGCCCCTTGTTCAAGACCCAGAGTCAGCACTTAAGAGAATAATTCATCTACTTTCGCAAAGCAGGAAGGAGTGAACTCCATCTTCTGTAGTTATGTTCCCAGCTTTCTATTTTCACAAATCCCTAAAATGGTAGGCTTATCGAGTCAGTAACTCATGCAACTCTCACCCATATAAATCAAAGAATTTCCCTCCTAAGCAGGAGTCCATGACTCACTTAGGATTGAGATCGAGTTGCCTATGGTCATCCTATGAAACGTTAGTCTCTTCAATTAACGGTGTTATAAAGATAGATTAATCATTTCTCAGTTTGGTCTTATACAAACTCTTTGTACAAGATACCTCCACTCACATATCACCACATGAACGATTTGGATTAAATTGTTTTGTAACACTTACAACTTTTAAAACACTTACAAAGTGGGTCGTATTCACAGTGTCATCAAGATAAAACATTCAATCTTATCCATATACTGCAGACCTTTTAGGTTATTGCTTGAACATGATCCACTTGTTTGTCTACCACATATTGTTCAAGCTAAATAAAATAATTTTGGATCTTAGTTTATTGGATTTAGTTAATGCATTCTAAATGTCGAATAAAATATTGCTTATTTTATTAAATAAATAATTTGTATTTACAAATTACAAACTACAAGATCCTCAAGATTTAGGACATTAAATCCAACAATTTGGAGAACGTTGACTTGGAGACATGGAGCTAGGTCCATCGACCAAGATACGACAACATGACAAGCAATGGTACGGAGTGTTACAACTCCATACGACTGAAGCGAGAAAGATGTCAATTATGCCATTGCCTGAATTTGTTAAAGAGAAGCTACAACACTGGTTCTCTGAAACAGAGAAACGAATGGTCCACTTGAACATTTCTATATTCAGACTAAGTAGAAACTCATGTGCCTGTGCAGTTCGAGAATGGCAGACGGTATCACATAAGCCCAATTGACTATCATACGTTCATCGTGAAGGATGGTCACTTGGACGGAATTTTCAACATACACACCCGTCAGTGCACATGCAAAATGTTCGACTATTTCAAAATCCATGCTCTCACGCGATAATGGATGCAAGATCAAGAAACATTAACCTGTATATGCTTTGTAATAAAGCATATAGCGTAGAGTCCCTTGACCTATCCTACGTAGAACCAATATTCCCAATAGGACATGTCTCTCAATGAAAGAAACCATTGGGATACATGGACTAAACTTTATTATAACCGTTACTAAAAGTGTTACAATTTAAACGTTGCAATAATATATTTGTAGCAGTTTGTAAATACGGCTTTAGCAAACCAATGCAGTTATATATATATATAACCAAAATTTAAGAAATGTTATAAAAAAAATGTTGCAATACATATAAATAGCGGCAGTTTAATTATGTTTTGCTAAAAACTGCTGCCATTGTAAAAACCTTTGCAGCATTTGGCAAACTGCTACAAAAAAATTGTTGCAATAAACCCATTTCTTGTAATGCACCAAAGATAGCAATATATGTTGGAAGGCTACGTATGAACAGGATTCCATCTGTCGAAGAACACCGTCCAACCCAAAAGTGCACTAGGTATAATCAGTCAGGACACAACAGGTCAACGTACACTCAACTTTTAGCTTATACTCCAAATACTGAATAACGGAGATAAAGATAATAAACTTACACATAGTGAGTTCAAATTTTTAAATCAGGTTTTCTTTTTCTTTTCTCTCTTTTTTTTTTTTTAAAAAAATTGAGATAAGGATTTGCAGGTGGCAACCACCGCCTATGGCCAACTCCAACAACATCCAACCACCACTCTTGATGGCCAACTCCGACGACCTCCGACAGCGACCATCCACCAACTACGATGACCATTATTTTAAATTATGACTACTACAAATTTGGACTTTGCTGACACACGTATTTTTTGTTCCTTTAACGCTCATGACATAAAACCACCAATAAAACCTTAATTTAGAACTTAAACATAACTATTAATTTTAAAATACATATAAAATATCAATAAATATTTTTATTTAAGTTGACGCATAAAATTATCAATCAAAGCACATTTGTTGACATAAAAGTACGTAAGTTCCGTCAAAACGTTGAATTTCCTATTTTTTTATTAGTTCACAATACTTCATAGTCATTCTTTTTAGTAATTTAACATTAATAAAATCACTTTTATCATATAAAAAAATAAAACAAACTTGTATGTAAAAACAATTTTGAAAAAAAATTGTCAAACACGAGTATTTTTATTTAATTTTTTTCTTTATCAAAAGTGTTAAAATAAAAAATGACTTAACTAGAAACGTCACATTCTCAATTTGTAAGATGATTGTTTGAATTTAAAAAAAAAAAAAAATTGAAATGCATGATCCAAAAGTAAATCCTTAACCCCATTTCCCAAAACTCCCAACAATACATGTGTTTAAAAAACAATAAAATAAAGTGCAATCTATAGTCTATTAAAATTATATATATATATATAGAATTATTGAATAAAAAAGTTTCCAAACAAAAATAATCATCATAAAAATGGATTATTTATGTAAAAAACTGCACCAGATATCCTTGATATATGAACTCAACACCCAAAACATAGATATGAACTTCACAAACATATGAACTCCGCAAACATATGAACTCAATTTAGTGCTTCAAACAACCCCTAAAAGTAAAAGGCACCACACAACTTAAAATAATATTTTGTAGTACAATAAATGGGACAAGTAAATTTGAACCTTTAACTTAAGTGATAATACATGTCAAATACAATTGAGTTGTGTCCTATTTGACAACTTAAAGTATATACATATCTCATACATTCTAAATATTAGATGTTTGAATCATCTCTAATTTACTTAATTGAATTAATTAAAAAAAATGTAGAAACTAGTATGTAATTTAACACAATAAAAGGAATAGAAGGAATAGAAAGCTAGTTTGACTAGAAGGTTGATAAGATAAGTGAGCTTAAATGTCATGGATCAAACATCGTGACATACGTGGCGAGACACGAGTGGCCGGATTAATCCCAAGATACGCTCACTAGGGTTTTGGGATAGCGATCAAGCAGAGTATGTGCTATGGGCGTATACCTACTCTTGAGTGACTAAGACGGATGGGTATATTGCCTTAGTACCACACTGGTCGGGAGCTATTCCAGCTTCCCTAATGAGCCAATGGGAGGGTGAAACCAGTCCATCTCAAGGATAATATAGAAGGCTTACCTCATCCTGGAGCAACTGAGGTGCCACATGAGAGATGTTGTGCGCACGAAAACTCTTGACATGACGCTCCCTATATAATATACACATGTGTTCATTAGGTATGACAAAAAAAATTCTTGTTGTAATATAATAGAAATATATATACATAAGGCAGGAAACGGAGGAATATGATAATTTTTCGATTAAAGCATTGGAGGAGGGGAGATTGAACCGTCAATTGTTTGAATAACTATTGATGTTTTTACTAAATCATATACAATTTGACATAAGAAAAATGGGCAGTTGTAAATATAACAATTATGTCCAAAGTATTAATAGATATAACATAATGTAAAAAAAATTACAAATATGACAAAATTTAGATAGTCTATCAGTGATAGACCGTATCGCTAGTAAGTGTTTATCGACGATAAAAGTCTATCACTGATAGACTTTGTTATATTTGCAATTTTTTAAAATGTTGTTATACACTTGGTTATTATCCCTAAAAATGTTACCCATTGCAATTACAAGGCAAAGATTTTTATTTAAAATTTTAAATTAAGCATATAAAGTACCATTTCTATTAATTAGTTTTTATGTCTTGTTGTCTATATTTTATGAGTGTTTTTAATATCAAAACCAAACTTAAAAAACAAAGGCCTCGTTGAGTAACTTTTTTTAACAAAAAAAAATTAAATTTATGGACACTACTTTCACCACCAAATTTCCTAGTTTGTTATCTACTTTTCACTAATTATTTAAAAAATCAAGTCAAATTTTGAGAACGAAAAAAAGTAATTTTCAAAATGTTTTTGTTTTTGGAATTTGGCTAACAATTCAACTATTGTACTTAAGAAAGTTGCAATTCATTGTAAAAAATGTAGATGATATAGATTTAATTTTCAAAAACAAAAAAAAACTAAATGATTACCAAATGGGGCCTAAAATAACGGACCTTTAATATTAATATTGTTGTTTTCAAAACTTATTAGAGAAATATTGTTGTTTTGAAACTTATTAGAGAAATATTGTTGTTTTGGGAGTTTGAGGCTAGAGGTCGAACGTTGAGAACTCGACTAATGTGGAGGTCGAACGTTGAGAATTCGACGAACAAAGAAAAACTTGGAAACAATACATAAGCGCGAAACTTCAACCTCGACAAGGGAAATCTCGTGAATCGCTTAGGTTTGTCGAAGGTTGAAGTTTTGACACACATCCACCATTGAGATTGCAGGTTTATTACTTTTCTTTTCCCTCATAGAGGAAAAAAGTAATGAGATGATATACTATATGTATCTGTGTACTCGAGCTGCTTCTAACAACCTATGCATTTTGTTATCATTTCGAATTAGACGGAGGCTTGTGGATTGACAGGCTTGTGGGATTGACGTGAGGGGGTGGGGATGGCTATATTTCTGGGAGCGAACTCCAGGCGAATATGAAGCGCATGGATATATAAGTGATCCTTGGATGAAAGACAATTCCAAATTAGCTTTGTGCTACGAACAAAAAATTTTGTATATTAGGTTGTCGAAGGTTACACGCATGTCAAAACTTCAAAGCGATTAAGGAGATAAGTGGGCTGAAGCAGATTAAGGAGAGAGCGAGATTCAAAGCGAGATCAATAAATGAATAAATTGATATATTATTAGATTATTATAATGTAAAACTTTATTGATTTACAAAAAAAATGGAATATATAGTAGATTATTATAAAAAAATTGAATATACAATAAATTAATTAAAAAAATGAATATACAATAAAATGAATATATAATAAAAAAATTATTTATTATTCAATCCATAACTATCTGGAGCCCGTCTTATTAACGAAGGACACTTCCTTCGATTATGTCCTAACTGGTTACAAAATCCACATCGTTTGCGAGTGGCTGGTTCTATCCAATCCATCTCGTTGTGATAACGTAAACTTTTCGGTCTACCAGGCTTTCTCAACAACGATGGATCAAGATGTAAGACGGGCATATTAAGGTGCGTGATCCAGTAATCTTCATGCGGTACAGTTGAAATTGAGAAGAAGTAACATTCAACATACGTTGACAATTTGTAGTAGTCTCAATAAAATCTTTGTTGTTCATGTAAAATGTGAGCAAACGGCTATAAAATGCGAGCATGGAATGCCGAATGCTTGCCTTGTTACATGAATAGTACCACTCGGGCGTATGATGACTTATTCGAGATCACTAAGTATGAAACACCTGAGAGAAATTGTAACACACGAAGAGGTGTATTTAATTTCAGATCACATACTGGTAATAATGCAGCAGTGAACAACCCAAAATGGTTGGACGGGACGAATGTCACCATCGTTTCTACTTACGACATATCGTCAGCAATTTCAATAAAAATTATAAATTTAATTCATTGAAAAATTATGTTTATCTGCCGGGTGTCAGTTTCAAATTTCAAAAGTTCAACAAAGCAATTGAAGATATCAAAGGAAAAATCGGAGCTGTCTAAGTTTTTTTGACAACATTAGTTTAGAGAAATGGACTCAAGCACATGATGGAGGATTCAGATATGGGTGGATGACGACAAATCTATCAGAGTGGGCATAAATGGAGTCTTCAAATGCGTGAACTATTTCGAGAAAAGAAGAGCAGAAATAAGGGATGCATTGGAGCGTCAAGATAACCAGGACCTGGTTGACCCGATGTTTTGTATGACCATGTTCATTCATCGATCATTATTTGTAATGGCGAGATCGTACTACTGGAGAAATATCTTGCAGACGTCAAAAGGCAGGTTATTCAATTGGACTGGCATCTGATCACAGCCCTTTGGTCGAGAGATGGAGGCCGAGACAATGACACATTCATATGTCTGTTGGAGAGTGCACTATCATCTAACAAGACATAAAAGTGTTGTTGGGGTTACCTGTTGACGGTGAGTCGGGCCACAGAGTGATGTACGATGACTGGTTAGAAGTTTGTCAACCTAATTTATTATTTTATTCACACTAACTATATTGATTATTTTATTCACATTTTTATTGTATTGTCTTTTAATATTCTCTAATATAATATTTTGTGTTTCGGTTAGTTGGGAGCCGTACAAATTATTGTGCATACTTTGCCTAATTTTTGTACGAATGGTCAAACATATGGCGGACGATGGGTCTTTCATATGTTTTCACATTGGTGAGTGGCATCTTCCTGACAGGGTGAATGAGACAATTCGGTTTTCAGCAGGATGTCCCATCGCCTTGTAATACTGAACCGTATTGCATGATATTGACCTAAGGACTGGAGATGGTCCGAAAAAGTTGCACATTTGGTAATGCGATGGCACTATCATGCAAGATTTATTGGCAGTGGGGTTCTCTTGAGCAGTTGACACAGATGTCACTCCATAATATATTCATTGGTATATAATATCACAAGGCGTACGTCACTCGTTCGGGAGCAGTTGTGGGTCATCTGGTAAATGAATGAATATATTATCTAATTTTTTAATTAAATTTATTTTAAATATGTCTAATTGTTTTATAATTACAGAGATCAACAACATTAGACCTCCGTGAGGTGCGAATGATCCGAACCAGGTTCTTGTTATATGTAGTGACAACCCAAAGCTATATGGAGGAAATTCATTATATGTACGAATATACCTATTGTTCCTCCACCAGCTCCTAGATGTAAAGGACCTGTTCAGGAGAGGATAAGTTTGATGAGGTTGCACATAATGTGGAAGAGTTGCCCCCTATGACACAACGCAGAGTCAAACTAATTTGTTAGTCCGATGATGATGATGTCAGCATTTGGTTCAGAATTATGACTCAGAGGCTGGTCCTTCGTCTTCATACGTGCATGGACATGTCGGGGTCCATGGAGAGCATAATGAATATTTATATTATGAAGCCCTGCAGAGGTACCAGAGCAACATCAAGAAGAACCTGAGCAATCTCAAGTTCGAAGTCGACGACGACAACCAGCTCGAAATCGACGACGTCCGCTTGTGGGACACATTGATTTTTGTAATTATTTTTTATATAAATGAGATATTTAATTTACATTTTTTTATTTTTATGAGTTATTTATTTTTTTAATTTATTCTTTTAGAGTTTAAAATAAAATAATAAAATATTTAAGAAATTATTTTTTATAAAATGAAAAAATTTTTTTAAAAAAAGAAAGGATTAGAAAGAAGAAGGTGGAATGTGTAATAATTAAAAAGGAAAAAAAAGGGAAATTTGTACGGTATTCTCGCTCTCTATCAAAATCTCGCTATTTCGCTCTTGCTCTCGCTCTCGCTCACGCTCTCTCAAACTCTCGCTCTCTCAAAATCTCGCTCTCTCTCATAATCTTGCTATCGAATTTGATTGGGAAGTTCAGTGGCAAAAAGAAGAGATTCATTAGCTTGTTATTTAGTCAGACTTGGTGAGATGACAGAATCCATAAAAATTATTCAACAAGCTTTGGAAGGAATTCCAAGGGGAACTTATGAAAATTTAGAAATACGATCGTTTGATAGAGGAAGGTCTCCGGAATGATAATTAAACAGACTCAATAATAATATTAGGAAGGGTAAGGTCGAGGGTTCAAAGTTCGACGTATAAGTGAAAGGAAGGTCGAGGGTTCAAAATTCGACCTATGTAGGTCGAATTTTCAACTCTCGTCTTATTTATAAAAAAAAAACAATATTTTTACAAATAGTTTGAAAACAACAATATTTTCCTAAATAGTTTCTAAAATGACAATATTTTTTTAATTTTCCCTAAAATAACCATAAAAACAGTTTTAAAACACAGGTTTTTGTTTTAATAATTGAGCTAATAATACAAATGTTTGCATTGGAAATATGAAAATAGTGATTAAAAGTTTGAGAAAATATGTAAAATTTTTAAAGATCAAATAGTTAAACAAGGCATAAAGAGTTATAGTTACATTAATTATGTCTAAGTTTCATCCATCGTTTTGATATTTTATTAAAAGAACCCTTTGATATTTTGAACACAAAATCAAGACTTGTGCAAACGTGATGTCATATTTCAAATGACATTGTTTTACATAAAAAAACCCTAAAATGGAATAACATTTTAAAATTGTTCAAA
Source organism: Benincasa hispida (assembly GCF_009727055.1). Lineage (NCBI taxonomy): Eukaryota > Viridiplantae > Streptophyta > Magnoliopsida > Cucurbitales > Cucurbitaceae > Benincasa > Benincasa hispida. The sequence continues at coordinate 34,817,134 of NC_052351.1, read as the reverse complement.
ATATGAACAAAATAATTTGTTTAGTACAACCATTATGAAAATGATAATTAAATCTATTACTATAACAGAAGGAAGGGAATACATATGTTCATTTAAATCTTATATTTTTATTAAATTATAATCTAAAAAGTTTAAACTAATGTATAAAATTAAATTTAAAATTATATTATCTAACAACATTTTGATAATATATGAGATAGAGAAGTCGAATATATCTTCTCGACGATCATGCAAATTTTGTGCTGTCAAATTAAGTTCATATTTTTTTAGTATAATTGGAAAGTATACTAAAAAAATTCATATTCATAGATGAGATAAGAATGGAAAGATAAATAAATAAATAAATATATATATATATATATATATATATATATTATAAGAATATTTTCGTTAAAAAAAATGATATTTAAGCTATCAGTAAATAAAATCTAAAGAAGAAGCAACAAAACGGCAGCGTATTGCTTTTGGTACCGTACTACCAACAAGCAAACAAAGCGCTGCCTTCAAAACCAATCATTTCTCGAAAATAATAATTATTCCCACAAAAAAGGAAAAGAGAGAGAAAAAATCAATGGGAAAAAAATATATATAAATGAATGAACTGAAAAGTTCAGAACTTCGCTCGTTAACCGTTGGCCAAGAATGCGAGTCTTCTCATCCCGGCTCCTCTCCTCCTCCGCCTCCATTGCCGGACCTCGCCGCCACTGCCATAGCCACTCCAAAGCCCCAAATCGTCTCTCTCCACCTATCCCCCACCGGAACGCATTGCCGCTCTCTTCACTCCCCTCCACTCGCCATTCCCATCCCCCTCTCCTGTCCTCCGTTCAATTGGACATTGCCGGCGCCTCATCCGGCGGAAGAATTCCTCTCCAACACTATGCCGGTGTCGCATCGAAGCTCGCCGAGCGCGGGAAGCTTGAGGATTTTGCAATCGTGGTGGAGAGTGTTGTCGTCGCTGGTGTTGAGCCCTCGCAGTTCGCTGCGGTGTTGGCTGTTGAGCTTATAGCCAAGGGGATATCGCGGTGTCTTAGAGAGGGAAAGCTATGGAGTGTCTTGCAGGTCTTGAGAAAGGTCAAGGAGCTTGGGATTTCTGCTTTGGGGCTTTGTGATGAGTCTGCCGTAGAATCGCTGAGGAGAGATTGTCACCGTATTGCCAAGTCTGGAGAATTAGAAGAGCTTGTCGAGTTCATGGAGGCTCTTGCCGGTAACTAACAGAAATTTTTTTGTGCTTATATTCTTTTAAGTTTGCGGGAGGGAATATATTGAAATGTAGCAGAGTAGACATTGACACACTGATGGTAAAGAATAGACTTAAAGAATTCAGATGATTGGAGTTAATAATTCTAAGAGGATTTCTTTTCTTTTCTTTTTTTTTGTTCTTTTTTTTTTCAAGGAATTTTCATGTTTGTTCCTTGTGAAATTTTGATGTTTTATGAGTTGTAGGATTTAAATTTTAGTGTTAAGGCTTAGTACACATGAAATATGAACTCGTTTACTAGGATATGGGAATTGATCATTTATAAACAACCTGCTTTTATCAATGTTCATGATTGGACTTCAAATACGAAATTCGCATTGTTTGATAACTAGCTACCTTTTTCAGGTTTTGGTTTCTCAATCAAAGAAATGATGAAGCCGTCTGAAGTAATTAAACTGTGTGTTGATTATCGTAATCCGAAAATGGCAATTAGGTAAACCCTTCATCTTTGTCTACCAATGAAGTTTCAAAGGGTTAAAATTCAGCAAAGTCTATTATAAAAAGTGTGACCAAAGTCTCACATTAGATGTGTGGAGGGTCGTTGTCTAGAATAACTATTAGTAAAGTCGTGTCCTTGACTTAGCCATCTTTGTGCCAATAATAAAGGTAGTAAACTCTAACATCATAGTCATAGTGGTCCGTGGTTTACTCTATCAGATAGGTCGTGTGCTTCAGAATTGAAGAGTTGGCTTGAATAAGAGCAAACTCTCCTCAATGCAAGAGAGGTGAACGAATGGATCACTATTTGAGAGGAAGCTATGGGATCCTATGTTCAAGGGAAGAATTATTGGGAGTCCAATCAAAGGCCCATATTAGATAGGAAAGGGAAAGACCATGGGTGAAACCAGAAGCAAATTCAAAACCATGAGGACTTATGCCCAAGGTAGATAAAATCATACCATTGTAGAGATGTGTGGAGGATTGTTGTCCCTAGCATATATAATATATATTTGGGTCTGCTTTAACTGAAAGGACTTTACTGGAAGCGTGGAGGGCGAGGAATCATTGCATAAGTTAATGTTCATAGTAATTTGGTTTTTAGTTGAGGAACCATTACAGGAATTAACGTTTATAGTCATTCAGTTTTTAGTTGACTTGTAGTTTTCTTCCTTGTATTTGGAATCCTGAGCAGTAATCGGTGTTTATACTTTATCTGTGAACCACTAATTGTTGTTCATGAATTTATACAGGTATTCTAGCATTTTACCACATGCAGATATATTGTTCTGTACAACTATAAGTGAATTTGGAAAGAAAAGGGACTTGAAATCTGCTTACATAGCATATACAGAATCCAAGGCTAATATGAATGGTCCTAATATGTATATCTACCGCACAATAATTGATGTGTGTGGTCTCTGTGGCGACTACAAGAAATCGAGGAACATCTATCAGGTATTGTTCTAACTGCAACACAAAGATCATCCTTAATGTTTATTATGTAAGTTCCATTTATCCTTCTACTATCGTATGCTATATATATATGTATTTAGAAATGTTGGTTGTTGTTTATATCAGCATTTGAGTTGTAGTTTAGAAAATAAATAAGTATTGTTGACGATCAGTTTTAACATCCTTAGTGTGTGTGCTACAAAGACTCATAAATTACAGATTTCAGCAAAATGCGGTATCAAATGTATTTATTAGATGAGTAGCTGCTTTAAGTTCAGCAGGTTAAAAAGTATTACTTTCTTTGTAATTCTGTAAGCGCTGATACTACAAGAGATACAGTCACACAGAGATTGAGGCTTTCTATTTATCAATTTTCTGCAGGACTTGGTCAACCAAAATGTCACCCCAAATATATTCGTTTTCAACAGTCTCATGAATGTAAATGCCCATGATTTGAACTACACATTTCAACTATACAAAAATATGCAGGTAATCCCTCTCTCGTTCCCCTCACACACACCAACAATTGAACAAAATAAAAGATCGAAGACACGGGGTTCCTTCATTGTTACTCAACATGTTCAATGCATATACCTGTTTAATCATGCGTATGGAAGATTGAAGATACACAGTTCATTGACAATTATCTAATATCAGAATTCATAAATTCAGAATCTCGGTGTACCAGCTGATATGGCCTCATATAATATCCTTCTCAAGGCCTGTTGTCTAGCAGGAAGAGTTGATTTGGCTCAGGACATTTACAGGGAAGTAAAGCATTTAGAAACAACAGGTGTGTTGAAGTTGGATGTCTTCACCTACAGCACAATTGTAAAGGTGCCAGATATACTCCGCACATAAATTTCATGGCTAAAGAATCTATTGGTGAGATACTATGGTACAGTATCCTCATACCTGAGTATTTATTATTACTTTTCAGGTTTTCGCAGATGCGAAATTGTGGAAAATGGCACTTAGAGTCAAAGAAGACATGCAATCAGCTGGAGTATCCCCAAATATGGTGACCTGGTCTTCATTGATAAGTTCATGTGCTAATTCGGGTCTTGTTGAGCTGGCTATCCAATTGTTCGAAGAGATGGTTTCAACAGGATGTGAACCTAATACACAGTGTTGTAATATCCTTTTACATGCTTGTGTCGAAGCTCGCCAGTTCGATAGAGCTTTTCGTTTATTTCGCTCCTGGAGGGAAAAGGAACTCTGGGATGATATAGAAAGAAAAAGCAGCACCAATGACAATTTGAATGCAGATTCAACATCTCAACTGTGTACTACAAATATGCCTAATGCTCCATCTCATGTACATCAAATCAGCTTTGTAGGGAATTTTGCTTTCAAACCTACAATTACAACATATAATATTCTAATGAAAGCTTGTGGTACTGATTACTACCATGCTAAAGCTTTGATGGAGGAGATGAGAAGTGTTGGTCTTACGCCCAATCACATTAGCTGGTCAATTTTGATTGACATATGTGGAGGATCTCATGACGTGGAAAACGCTGTACAGGTGAAAAATGCAGTTCTTTTTCTTGAATAAGTTGTTTTCCTTTTAGCATTGCCATTGTTGTTGGTTCAATATACTTTCCATTGTTGAAATTTCGTTGCCATTACATGTCTCTACCCATCAGCTGTTCTCCCAGTGGCCAAAAACTTTCTTTCCGAAGATGGCCGGGGAAGGAAAAAAAGGGAAGGGGGATTCTAATTCTAGACTGGTGTCTATGGTTTCTCCCTTCATTCTTAGACGATATTTAACTGTTTATTTGATAATCTAGCTTCTTTTCAATGCACTTTCTGCTTACGAACTTAGTTGCCAAAAATGTTCATATTCATGGGGAAAGTATATGCTCTCTAGCCTTCCCTTTGTAATTCGGTGAAAAGACGAAAGCTTTTACTTTTGACTGCCATAATAATCAATCCCCTTGTTTGACAATAGTATAATTTCACTTGCAATCTTTATTTTCAGTGCAGATCTTGACAACCATGCGAATGGCTGGAGTCGATCCTGATGTTGTTGCATACACGACGGCTATCAAGGTCTCAATCTCTCTGGCCATACTCTTTTTTAGGTCTAACTATCATCATTAGACATAATAGTGGCGGTTTACACAAGCATATTTTAGTTGCCTATTTTCTTTAAACACCCTTGTCTTTGGCAATGATATAGGTTTGCGTTGAAGGTAAAAACTGGAAGCTGGCATTTTCATTATTTGAAGAAATGAAAAGATTTGAGATACAGCCAAATTTAGTAAGTATTCATGCTTCCTTTGGTATTATGTTATATAATACACCAAATAATGTAAACTGTGAATGCATGCTTTATTGAAACTTAATGTGGGGAGGGCTCTGATGAGCCAGAACTCAAACTTATGTATCAAAGTGATAGTAAGAGAAAGTAGTTTGCAAGCAATCCTGAAAAGGGAACACGGCTAGGAGGTTGGGGAGACGAGGTAAAATATGGAAGTTTGGTGGACAATAAACTATAAGTGAGCACGCTAAATAGGAAAGTGAGAGATAATCTTGGTGTAAGAGAGATCAAGGGGGAAGCTAGTAAGATATCCTTTTAGTAAGAACACGTTTGGCTACTTGCTTCTTTCATTTAAGAAGCTAGTAATCAAATATCTCCTTAAGAGGCTATGTACTTTTTCCTTGTTTAGGGTAATTTAGAGCAACTCAGCTCTACCATAGTTCAGACTCAAATATCATGTCATATGGATTTGATACAATTTATGTAACATGAAGTGTGGACAGGCAAAATAATTTCTCTTTTTGCCTATTGATATGTATGTAATGTAAGAGTTACACATCGTCTGTTTGCTCCACTTTCCTCCACTTTCCTCCACTAGCAGCTTAAAATAAGTATAACGGACCAATCACTCAAATAAGAGGAAAAAGGAAATGAGAGGCGTCAATGATCAATGGTAGCATTCTTTTTGCAGGTGACCTATAGTACACTTCTGAGAGCTCGCAGTACTTATGGTTCATTACACGAAGTACAACAATGCCTTGCTATATATCAGGACATGAGGAAATCAGGGTAACGTTTATATAATTCATAGATATCATTCTCCTTTTCTGTAGTGGAATCATGTTGAAATCCAGTTACCATTGCTGATTTTTAGTCTCTTATTCATGTTGATTGGTATTGAATCTGCTCTCAATGAGTAAAATAAAGCAATCTTTCACAATTTTCTCTGGCATTCCCTCAGAATGCTCAACCAAAGATAGATTTCCTTTTGCTCCTTTGTTAAGGATTATAAACTCTAGTTTATTACCGGATTGGGAATGGTTTTTTGCACCATTCTTCTAGCTTGGCATGCCTTTTTGCAACGCCCAGATCCCCTTATTTTTTTTGGTTTGATGGAAATTATGTCTGACCGAAATATTTCAGGTTCAAATCCAATGATCATTATCTCAAGGAATTGATTGCAGAGTGGTGTGAAGGAGTTATACAGAATAACAATCGGCAGCAAGTTGAGATAACTCCCTGCAACAGAATTGACATTGGGAAACCACGATGTTTGATTCTTGAAAAGGTTGCCGACCATCTGCAAAAGAGCTTTACCGAAAGCCTTACGATTGACCTTCAGGAGCTCACAAAGGTCCGCATAAATAGCATGAACTGGTTCTACATTCTTCTTCGCAAAGTAATATTTGATATTTGCAATTTTGAGAACCTACCTGTATGAGACTAAGCATTTACTGCATTTCATCAGGTTGAAGCTCGAATAGTTGTTCTTGCGGTTTTGCGAATGATCAAGGAGAATTATGCATTAGGTATGGACATATTCCTGAGAAAATATATCTACTACTATAGTTGGGCAGTATCATTTATCAATTTCCAGGCCAGGCTTTGTTTTTATGAATTTAAGGTATTAGTACTTATGGAAACCTAGCTGCATCTATTACTCTTTAGGAATACTTACATTTTTATATTGGCTGCAGGAGAATCAGTTAAAGATGATATATTCATCATCTTAGAAGTGAGTAAAGTTGAAACAGATTTAGTTCAACAGAACTTTGAGGTGAGAGATGCAATAACCAAACTCTTGCAAGACGAATTAGGGCTCGAGGTTCTTCCTGTAGGATCTACGATTGCTCTTGATAAAGTGCCAAATTCTGAAAGCCCTAACATGTCGCATACAAAACTGAGAGGAATTATTGGAAGGAACAAGTACTCCACTAGGAGACCAGCAGATGTACAGAGACTAAAAGTCACCAAGAAATCACTGCAAGATTGGCTGCAAAGAAATAGGTAATAGTAGAAGTTCGGAGTTCAATGCTCGCAGAATGATTTTTTGTTAAAGATATAATGATTAATCATGATAATCTATATCTTGTAATTACTTTTCTTTTTTCTTTCTGTAAAGCAGTATAAGTAATGTTACTGTATGATCTGTTGTAAACTCCAAATGAAAATCTTTACCATCATTCATTAATAAAAGTATACACACTTTTGTTCAATTACTATTTTTTCTTTTCATGAATAACATACTTCCATTGAGAAAAAAAAATGAAGAATTCAAGGGCATACAAGAAAGAAGAGCCCCAAAAGAGAGCAACCTACAAAAATGACCTCCAATCTAACAATGGCATATAATTACAAAAGGAAAAGTTTAGTCACACCCCCACAGAGACATGTTCAATTACTAGAGAATAGTACCGGTTTAGACATCCCACCCTCAACTAATAAGAAATTCAAATTTCAGCCATGTGTTAGAACTCAAAAAAATACCCAAACTTGTTTCAGTTATTAGTTCTTACTTTGAAAAAGTCCTTTTCTTCCCGATAGAATCATGATAAAATGAAATGTTTTTTTTTCTTTTTGAAAATATTTGTTCTTTCGTTCTTATTTTGAATAAGTTACAACCACAATAACATGTGGTTCATTGATTCAAAAGTTGAAGAGACCAAGACTGAATATCAAAATTCAAAAGAAAATTACTGTTGTATCACTTGATAAGTTTTATTTTTAAATGAGAGCCCAACTTTCTATATGCAGAATGAAACAACTTAATACAAAACCTCACCAATAGAAGGGTCGGTGCGAAAGAGTAAGAAAATAAAACCAAAAACAAGAATTAGTTCATATTCCTCCAAAACTGCATATTCCTACTTAGACAAAATTCTAGCGTCCGATTAAACAGAAGACTAATCCCAAGAGTTTCAGGTATATATAATCAGCTTAAAAAACTGCATTTTTCTAACCTCTAAAATAATCATACCTCATTGATATCAGGATCTGTGATTTCTATGCTTCTCGAATATTATGGCCCTGCTCTCAAATAACTAAAATAAAAGGACAACATGAAATTGGAAGCAAAAGTATCTATTGTAATCCTTCCTGAAAACATGTATTTCTTTACCTTTGAAAGCTGAATATGGTTCGGTCAGAAATAACATTATCTGATCAAACAATCCAATCATTGCTCAACTTTCATAATGTTGCAACAGAAATTCAACAATTGATTACAATACACACTAACAAGCTCTTAGATCACAGCCAATCCTTCTGCTGCAGCTTCAATGGCAAATAAACCTCTGACAGATACTGAAAACCAAATGAACTCAATGCCTGAATTTCAGCTTTTTGCTTTGTCTTCACCATTAAAGTTAGCTCTTCAACCCAACCAGGATTCTTTTTGACAAAATCTTCCTCTAAAAGATCTTTCCCAGTCTTAATATCCTGCTCTGTCATAGGTAACCTGCACTGCTCAGGTATCTTATATTTATCCAAATCACTTGGCCTAATTCCCAGCCACTTGATATCAGGAGTAGTCAAATTAGCACTGTCATAAGACATATTCTTTGATCCACATCCATAGACAGATAGAATCTTCAACCCATATGGATCACTGTCCACAAGCGCAAGCACTGGAAGCTTCAGCTCCATCTTCATCTTCCTCAAGAACAATCTCGTGGCCACATCTGGCTGTCCCTTAGCCGTCACAATTATACATGGAAAACGATTGTAGAATCTATCCTCAGCTAACCTAATATATGCAGCATCTTTCTCAACTAAGAGTATAAACAATGCATCACTCTGCATATCTCCAACTCTATCAATATTTGGTGGAATCGCTTTTCCTCCCATACCCATTTTAGTGCAATCAATCATATCTCCATTATCACTGAAAATGAGCCTTCCCACAACCACCCCCTTCTCTGCAGCAATCACATTGAGACTCGACCGAGTACAGCCGAGAATGCAAGAAACATCATCAAGCACAGAATCTGACTGAGTCTGATCCTGGAAGAGCTTTACATCCGTGTAGAACAGATCTCGCTTGGTTACATGGATGTTTTTTATGCAAAGTTGGTGAACAAGCTGAAGAATGCGAGTAGTAATGGTGGATTTCCGAACAGTGGAAATATTGGCGTAGGGGCGGAGGGCAGTTTTGTCTTTCAAGACGATGCGATCGAGCTCCGGAACGTATAACTGGTTGGCCGCCGATCGGGAAGGAACGTCGAAGGCAAAACCATTGCCGGAAAGAATGGAACGAGCAATTTTGAGGATCACAGATTCAATTGTGGACTGCACGGACGAAAGAGAGAGATCGGTGACCTCGCGGCAGGAGGAGGAGAGGCCGAGGTCGTCGAGGGTTTTAGATGAAGAGGAAGATGAGGCGGTGGATGAGTCACTGAACTCTTTGAGAATCTGAAGAATGAAGGAATCAGGTTTGAGGCTCTTCTTGAAGGGAAGTTGAGCTTCACCGTCGGGATTCGGTTCAGATCGCCGGCGCTTTCTCTTGTCGGCCATGGAAATGGAGGGAGAGATAAGAGCGACTGAGGCGGTTAGAAGCGGGAAATGAGTATATCTGATCTATTTAGTATCTAGGGTTTCAATTGAATTGAAGAATTGACGGGGAAAAAACCAAAAAACAAAACCCCATCGTTTGATACTTGCATCCTCCAAATATCTTACAACGGTACCATTATTGTAGATCACTATTTGACCCAATTGCGTTTCAACTCTGATTCCCAATATGCCCGAGCCAACAGCATTTAACAATTTCCTAACTGAGTCATCCTTAAAATATTTTTCCACATTCCTCTTTAAATGGCAAGTACATAGTCTGTGATATGATGTTGGAAATACAGTATCAACTACATTGGTTATAGACTGGTGTCGATTCGAAACGAAATAGATGTTAGGGCATTCACCAATTGCTATCGTCAGATTTGTCATGGACCACTTCCATGATCGGTCGTTCTCATTATCAACAATTGCATATAACAGTGGATACAATTGGTTATTGTTGTCCATACTAATACCAACCAACATTGTTCCTTTGTACTTACCCATCAAATGAGTACTATCTATAATGGCAATGGAACGACTACTCTTGAAACCCGTTAAACTCGGACCTAATGCCACAAACATATGTTTGAAGTATTGGGCATCTTTAAGCTCAGTCTCAAATACAGTCCCAGGATTTTCAATCTTTAGAGCTTCTTCATAAGCATGCAACAAGGGTATGATTCCTCTAGAGTCCTTCATGGAAGAGCGATAGCGGTTTCTCTTGTACGTCATGTCTAGTCATAACTAATATTGATATCATACTTTTGTCATATATCCTCAATCATATTGTGCGATTTTTCACCACAATCAACTCCGAACTTGTCTTTGATTATCTGACCAACTACGAATGTATTGGCTTGCCTGTGGTCGTAATTCAGAACTTCAATCAAGTATGTGTGTTTTTTCATACACTTTGTGATCTTGAATATATTCACACCCATCCATTTTAACCGCACTAACTGTCTACTTATATATCAGCTGAATACATCGCTCACTGTATAATATTTTGTTTGATTTTCTTACCCGCATCTCAAAATATTCTTAATGGCCAACATGGATAGCCTCATTTTCACATCATTCTTAGGAGAGAGAGAGAGAAAAAAAAAGAGTCGTATGTTCCTTGTTCCCAATAAAAGGACCACTTCCTACAACAAACAGGGTCGAATGCAACTCATTTACAACGAAAGAAACATTCCCTTCCGTATCCTGAATGAGATATGGCACATTCACTATGTTCTCATTCACACGTGTGTCAACACTACTGCCATTCACAACCTTTTCTACTATTGCATTCAGATGTTGGCCATTACACCTCTCCTATGTGTTGTTGTTGTCGTTTTCCAGTGAGACTGTCGATGAAAAATGTTCAACTCATTAACATTTATTCTCTCTTCGTGTTATCAGAAGTTATTTCCTGATGGATTTTATCAACACTTATGAAATTTTGAGATTAGTACGATCATACTCCGAAAGGAAAAATTGGACATTGTCGTCCATTAGGCGTATTGGAGGAGAGCCAATATCCAACTTATATTTCACCCTCATTATAATATTAAACTCTAACAAACTAACTTTCGTAAGTTTATATGTCAGATTACTCAATTCTGTATATGTCAATGTGCTCAGAACTAGCATAGCCTTCAAGAAACCTCCATCATATTCTTGTTGTCCCGTATACCACCATTTCGCATGAATAAATACTTCTTTCATCCTTTAAAAAAAACATGCAGAAAGATAACAGTTAAAAGAAAATACATGTTTCTGTAAAATCCTCATTACTCGTCACTAGATACTTGTCACATGATACACAATCCAAGATGCATGATGCACAATACGTGATACACGATACTATTTGCACGCTTCTCAATATTTTATGAGTTTTTATACTTTTTCTTTCCACTCTCAGATGTGCCACTAACAGTTACTCGCTCGTGATCAAAATGTACTCTCACATACACACACTTGTTCTCTTAGCTACGTTCAAACATCTCACACAAGGTTGAGGAGAAAAAAAGCTTGCATGTGTGCATTTACTTACTTGAGGTACAAAATTGATAGTCTACAATTTTTCAAATGTCTTCCCTGTTGAGGTTGATGCCCTAAAGTCTCGTATCCTGTAGTTTGTAAATAGTTTGTACGAACGTTTGTGTTGTTAATATATGATATTTACTTCACATCTTGATTTTTTGCTCAGTTACTTATTTTATTTGCTTTATTACAAACCAATCAACATAAAATCTCTGGTTATCTGTATGTGACTCAAGCATGTATGTGGTAACATACAAGTGGGTCATGTCTTGAGTGATAACCAAAATGGTCTGTAGTATATGGATATAGGAAGGGAACCTTATCCTGGTAACGCTACGGATGTGGCCCGCTTTGTTGAATGGTCACAAATGTTGTGACTTATCACAGATGGTCTGATCCTGATCATTCATGCTGGGGACATGCGAGTGGGGGCGTCCTATACAAAGAGTTTGTATAAGACCTGACCACGAAGTGTTAACGTCTTGTTATATAACACCGTTCATGACAGAGACTTTACTTCACTAGGATGACCATGGATACATGACCTCAATCCTGAGTGAGTTGGGAACTCCTGCCATTGAGGGTGGTCCTTTGATTTGTATGGGTGCGAGTGGCTAGATCGCTGATTCAAACCTTCCTCGATGTAGTGGTAAGTAGATAGATAGCTCCCTTAAGGACTGATTCCGGGGCTTGAACGATGTGGCACCACACACCTTCTCTTGGCCCGAGGGGTGTTCACACATATTAGGACTATGTTGTATTGTTCATTAGAGGAATCAGTGGTACTTAAGGAGTGAGATGTAACTATAGGGGCAAAATGGTAATTTGGCCCAGTTGTACTTATGAGCATCTGTGAAGGGTCATCGTACTCATGATTGGTTATATCCGATGGACATAAAAATATATCTGTGGTAAGAAGAGTTCAGCTGATGGTCTTTAATGGAATGCTTGACAGTTAACGGATGGTAGATCTCGTGGCTAAAGAGTTTAGTCAGCTATCCACGGATCGTTAGAGCTTCGAGCCACAGGTCCATTAGGTCCCCTGGGTAGCTTGGATAAAGTCGAGAACCAGTGTTTGGGTTAAATTGAAATGTTCAAATTGACAAGAGGAAATTCGATTATATATGATATAATTGGATTGGTTAATTATATATGATATAATTGGCTAAATGTATGAGATACATTATTTTGAAGGAAATTAGATATAAATATGATTTATATAAAGTAGAGGAGAAAATACTATAGTAGATATGTGATATCAAACTATAGGGTAAAAAATATAATATGATTATATTTATTATTAGTTAATTGGTTAATTATATGATAATTAAGCCAATTTTCACATTTGGACGTGAGTTAGTGGGAAACCGTCGGTTATTGTAACTGATGAAATAAAAATAAAATCATTTCATTTTGCACACCGTCCCAAAAAGAAAATAGAGAAGTCGCACGTTGTTGAGAATAGAAAACGATCGCTTAAAGAAAATCGAGAGCCTATACGATAGCACTCTTCGCCTAAACAATCGTCTTCCTCGCGCCTAAACAATTGCACACTGTCGCATACACGATCGCATAGCTTTTCTAAACGATCGTATAATGTGCCGATTTAGCTAAACGATCGTATACCTTTTCCTAAACGATCGTTTAACAAATCCTACACGATCGTATAGCTTCTTCTAAACGATAAGTAGTCTACCATGCGATAGTGTTTTTTCCCTCCCACTTGCTTATCGCCTACACGATTCGTGTTTCCTTCTTCCTCAACCAAATTCACCAAAGACCACCCTTTGGGTTTTCATTCCGAGAATACCCGGGGCTCTTTAGCGGTGGTGTTGTCCCCGCGGCCTTTTTGTTTGTGCGTTGTTCGTGCTGCTGTCATTGACACTACTGCTGGCCGTTGGTAGATCGCTTGGAGGGTTTCGCTGCTGTGAGTGCCGAAGATTGAAGATTGTCTTCAACTGGTATGGAACTCTTTCCCTTGTTATCTTGTTCTAAGCATGCCAATAATTAAGTTTTGTTTACATAACTGTATGTATTGAATATATAATATGTATTTCGGTCACGGTAAGATCGGAGTGATCCGAACGTGCTCATGGAACTCTTAGATATAGGATCCTTCAATTGGTATCAGAGCCAGGTTCTGATACTCCGATTTCATCTGTTGCAACGAAATGATATTTACATTCATGGTGGGTGCATTTCTACACTGATTTAATGGTTAAATTTTGCTATGGATGTGCGAATTAATGGATGTTTTCAGAATGTTTAGCCTCAGTTTGATTTAGATCCTTTTACATTTGCAATTGTTTGTAAAGGCCCCTGCATTTTTGGGCATTAATAATCATTATCGAGTCTTATTCAAAGTTTGTTTGAAGGTTTGAGTCATTCGTCAAAGAAATAGATCTGTGCAAGCATTGCATATGAGTGGTATGCGATCTAGGCAAGCGTTGTAGTTCTTCGAAGAATGAGGTGATCTAAGGTTGATCGCATCGTGCAGAAGATGTTCTACGTGATCGCTGTTGATCGCATCGTAAAGATGAAGGAGTACGTGATCTCTGTGAACGCATCGGTTAAACGATGGGGAATGCGATCAAGAGTTGGTCGCATCGGATTGACGATCGGGTACGCAATCGCTGAGTATCGTTTAATGCGCGTGTGCTAGACAATCGTTTAGGTCAGCAAGCTTCATCGCTTAGTAACTGACTAAACCATCGTTTAGCTTCGCAGGTAAATTGTTTACCTGTTTGCACGCATCGTATAGACGATGAAATGCTCACATATTGTTTAAAGCGCACGCGCTAAACGATCGTTTAGGTCAGCAAGCTTCATCGCTTAGTAACTGACTAAACGATCGCTTACTAACGCAAGGTAAATCGTTTACCTATCGTCACGCTACATGATCACATGGATGATCAGGCTTCAGAGCCTCCTCGTCGTCTACGCAATCGTTTAATAATGCTCCTATTGTATAGTGCGCGCTGAATGATCGTCTACCTACTGGAGTTTGCTACACGATGAAGACCTCCTGGAGGTTCAAGACCCAGTTCACCTGTGAATCGGTTTTCTCGATGAAAAATGTAATAGATAGGATTTTTTCATTCCAGTTTTTGTAAAGGCTCATCCCGGTCCATTAATCCTTTATTTATTACATGTGATGTATGCTTTTTATATATTTAGGTTATGCAATGGTCATGCATCATCTCTTTATTGTAATTGTTATAATTTAGAGAAGCATGATTTTAATTATGTAAGAGCATGCCCATGCATCATATAATATAAGAGTTATATTTATGCATGCATAAAAAACATTGATTTGTTGTCACATTCTTCAGAAATTTTATTTTCAGGCTGATTTAGATGGGAGTGAGGGGTTTGGGTCTTATTTATTGAAGATTTGTAGGTCCCATGGCGAATCAAGAGATTCAAATAAATGTTTGATTTAAATCATGAGATTTTATTACCCCAATTTAATTTTACTTTTAATTTTTAAATTAAAAAAAAAACTAATAATAATAATAATAACATTCCAAATTTTATCCCAAACTTAGGCTATATATCAAGCCAAACCAAATTGTGGTTAATACCTCTTATTTATCTCAAATTTAAACAAGGGCATAATTCATAATTTGCTCCAAGCAGATCAGTTAACCAGCCAGGTTAGTTGCATCAAGCTTTTTTCTTCTCACAAGGTTCTTCAGTTCAAGAATTTACCTTCTGACTCTGTAAAGGGGAAGAAGAAGAAGGGTGATAAGGAAAAAGGGAAGGCACCTACTAACCCATCACTTGTCGCCCCAAGGAGGCGTCCACAAGTTGCTAAAGGAAAGTGTTTCCACTGCAACCAAGATGGACACTGGAAGAGGAACTGTCCTCGGTATCTGAAAGAGAAGAAAGCAGCCAAGGCTAAGGCCAAGACAAATAAAGGTAAATATGATTTACTTGTGCTTGAAACTTGTTTAGTGGAGAATGATGATTCTGCCTGGATAATTGATTCAGGCGCCATTAACCATGTTTGTTCTTCTTTTCAGGGGATTAGATCTTGGCGACAGTTGGAGGCTGGTAAGATGACGATGCGAGTAGGCACCGGACATGTCGTCTCAGCTGTGGCAGTGGGAGGACTCCAGTTAGCTTTACAGAATAGGTTTCTTGTTTTAAATGATGTATATATAGTTCATGAACTAAAAAGGAACCTTATTTCTGTAAAGTGTTTATTGCAATATAAATATATTATCTCTTTTAATGTGGATAAAGCGTTTATTCATAAAGATGGTATTTTTATTTGCACAGCAAATTTGGAATCAAATTTATATATGCTAAGGTCATTAGCCATTAATTCCCTCCATAATACTGAAATGTTCAGAATTGCCGTAAATCAATCAAAACGTCGACGAATTTCTCCAAAAGAAAATTCCCAACTTTGGCATCTACGTTTAGGGCACATCAATCTCAATAGGATTGAGAGATTGATGAAGAATGGACTTCTAAGTGAGTTAGAAGAAAATTCTTTACCTTTGTGCAAATCCTGCCTTGAGAGTAAGATGACTAAACGACCTTTTACTGGAAAAGGTTATAGAGCCAAGGAGCCTCTTGAGTTAGTACATTCTAACCTTTGTGGTCCTATGAATGTGCGAGTCCGAGGTGGCTGAGTATTTTATCAATTTTACTGATGATTACTCAAGTGGGAGATTGTTGGATTTTATGTCCTAAAACTCATAGTTTGTAAATTAATAAACATATTTTGTTTTGTTTTTCGATAAAGTTATTATTGAAATTGTAATCTTGAATCCAATAAACTAAGGTCCTGAGGCTATTTAATATAGTTTTAACTTTGTGTAGTGACATAAAGGTGGATCAAGTTCAAATATATAGCCAAAATGGCCTATCATATATGAATAAGGTTGGACGCCTTATTCTGGGGACACTATGGATGCGGCTCACTTTGTAGTTAGTACAAATGATGTTATTCTAAACCGTTCATGTGGAGACATGAAAGTGGGGGCATCCTATGTAAAGAGTTTACATAAGACTGAACCATGAAATAGTCACTTTTTACGTTTTAAATGTCGTTTTATGTATAAAACTGACTATTTCGTTAATTGATGACCTAGGTAACTTAATCTTAATCCTGAGCTAACTATGAACTCCTATTCACTCAGAATTATCCTTAGATCTGCATAGGTAAGGGCAGCTTATCATCGCTAGCCCAATAAGCCTCCCATTTCAGGGGTAAGATCGGGTGGATAGTTGGGAACATAGGGTGCAAGACAGAATTTACTCCTACCCATTATAGGGATAGTAGATAGGTTGTTCCTTTTAGTACTAAATCCAGGTCTTGAACAAGGGGCCCCACCCTCTCCTTGGCCCGAGAGGGATTCGGTTTATAGTTCGACATTAAACCAATTATTCATTAGAGGATCAGTGGAACTTAAGGAATAAGATGTAGTCTCGGGGGTAAAACGATTTTTAGGACCCAGCCGAGATTACGAACAACCTGTGAAGGATTAGCTTACTAATTATGGTTATATCAAATGGACACAAATATATCTATAGTGAGAGGAGTGTAACTACGGGACTATAGTGGAATGAGTCGTTAGTTAACGAATGTTGATTAGCTCCGTCTAAAGAGTTTAGCCAGCTAATCTCGGATCGTTGGAGCCCATGATCTATAGGTTCATTAGGTTCCCCTACTAGCTCATATGGAATAAACTTAGAACAGTATGATAGAATAATTCGAATTTGTTCGAATTAGGTGAAGAGAGAGAAACCGACAAGTATATGTGATATAGTGGTCGAATTTTCAGTTTAGAGATACAACTTTAATATTTAAATGTGATTTAAATATCAAGAATATGAATACGTTCATATTTAGAAGCTCGGAAATAATGGAAATGGTCAAGATGTAAAAAGTCAAAGAGTTGACTTTTTTTGAAAAGTCAAACTTTGACTGACCTTTATATTCAAATTGTATTTGAATTTCGAGAAAATGAATGCGGATTCATGCTTGGGAGGTCAAAATTAGTCAACACGGAAAAAATCATAAAAAGTCAAAATGTTGACTTTTTGGTCAAAGTTTGACTTTGACCAAATGACTATTTTGCCCTTTGACTAAAGTTAGTGGGAAAATCCAATTTTTTTTTTTAATAATTCCACTAACAAAATAGTGGGCTAGGTGTTGACTTATAGTGGTGACATTAAACCCACTTAGATAGTGGATTTTAGGTATTGGGTTTTAATGGATTTGGTTCATGTAATTGTTGCATGGCTTTTTTTTATAAATTGGGCTTTGAATTTGGATTAAAAACTTTTGTCCATTTTTCCAAAATTATATTCTAAATTTGGGCTGGAAAAATCACTTTTCTTTGAGTGAAGTTAAAAAAAAAAAAAAAGAAAACCCATACCAAACTCAAATTCATTCTTATGTTCCATCTCTTTTCTCTCTCTCGGCTTTCTTCATCCACCGGGTCCCACAATTCGGTTATGAGTCCAGAGGATAGTAGGTCAACTCTAGTGGTAGTCCGGAAGAGTTTGGATCGAGATTCAGCAAGGAAAGCGGTTTTCGGGAGCTTCAAAGGTTGTATGTTATCCATTTTAATTCACTGTTTTTCCTACTTTTTGCATTATATTTTTCTTTAAATTAAAAGCAATTAAAGTGTAATTAGATCCTTATTCCGCTGTGTATGTCTCTTGTTCCATCAGACATTCCAGAGCTATTTGATAGAACATGGAATCGTTTTCCAACTCTCAACGTCGGGTACACCTTAGCAGAATGGTGTAGCGGAGAGGAGAAATAGGACCTTGTTAGACATGGTTCGCTCGATGATGCGTTACGCTTCCTTACGGGACTCGTTTTGGGGTTTCGCAGTGGAGATTGTGGTATATATACTTAACTGTATTCCCTCCAAGAGTGTTTCCAGAACACCTCTGGAGTTGTGGAACTAGCGTAAAGCTAGTTTCGTCACTTCCGCATTTGGGGTTGCCCTGCACATGTGCTTGAGGCTAATCCCAAGAAGTGGAACCATGATTGAGGTTATGCCTCTTTGTAGGCTACCCCAAAGGTACACGACGGGGTTATTTTTATGATCCGACGAAAAATAGGGCGTTTGTTTCAACAAACGCTACTTTCCTAGAGGAGGATCATATAAGGGAGCACAGTCCACGAAGCAAAGTCGTGTTGCGTAAGCTTTCCAATGAAACTACTGAAACTTCAACAAGAGTTGTTAAAGAACCTGCTACATCAGCAAGAGTTGTTGATGGGAGTTAATCCAGTATGTTAGTTCCACCTCAAGAGTTTAGGGAACCACAACGTAGTGGGAGGGTTACGAACCCACCCGTTTGCTATATGGGTTTCACGGAAATCCTTGCTATGGTAGCAGATGGCGACGTTGAGAATCCATTGTCTTATAAGAAGGCAATGGAGGATGTTGACCGGAATGGCAACATTGATGAATCTTGTGTTTACAAGAATATCATCAACGCTTTAGTAGTCTTCTTAGTGTTGTACGTAGACGATATCCTATTCATTGGGAATGATGTAGGTCTACTGACTGCATTTAAGAACTGGCTAGCGACCCAATTCCAAATGAAAGATTTGGGAGAGGCTCAGTTTGTTCTAGGTATACAGATATTTCAGGATCGTAAGAACAAAGTGCTAGCACTATCTTGGGCATTGTACATTAACAAGATATTGCTCAAGTACTCGATGCAGGACTTCAGGAGGGGCCTACTGCCATTCAGGCATGGAGTCACTTTGTCTAAGGAAATGTGTCCTAAGACGCCTCAAGAGGTTGAGGAGATGAGACGGATCAGTCTAACCCAGGCCATTTTAATGTTGTTGACCCATTTACGAAGGCTCTCACGGCTACAGTTTTTTAGGGTCGCCTACAGTGCATGGGTCTACAGGATCGTCTGCGGCTGAACTAGGGCAAGTGGGAGATTTTCTTGTACTGGGCTTTTATGCCCTAGTTTATTGTTTTGTACTAAGTTTTTTTGTACATCCCACTTTCTTTTAGGACAAGTGGGAGATTGTTGGGGTTGATGCCCTAAAGTCTCGTATCCTGTAGCTTGTAAACAGTTTGTACGAACGGTAGCCCACTCTTTAACCCATTTCTCAATAAGCGTAGTCAGGGAAAAAGAAAATGGAGGCGGAGGCAAACTCCAACGTCATTTGCCCGGATACAATCGTCATGGCCAGGTTCTTGGTGCAGGGAAAGAGAGTAGCCATAGTTTAACTTTAGTTGTAGTTCTATGAGAATGCCCAATAAGCCAAACCAGGATATGCAACAGAATTTGGGATTGTTGTCAGGTCAGAAGTTTGAGAATCTCTGCTTCTTTCAACAGATGTATAGGATCATCATTGAGTAATGGCACCCATCTTTCCAATAATCAAGAACCTTGGCATGTAATATTTCTGAATTCTGTTGGGACTTAGACCAGTGAGCTATTACGCTTTTTTCAAAGGATGGCTGCTTCCAAGCCCACCGCTTGTGTTGTTAATATATGATATTTACTTCACATCTTGATTTTTTGCTCAGATACTTGTTTTATTTGCTTTACCACAAACCAATAAACATAAAATCTCTGGTTATCTGTATATGACTCAAGCATGTATGTGGTGACATACAAGTGGATCATGTCTTGAATGATAACCAAAATGGTCTGTAGTATATGGATATAGGAAGGAAACCTTATCCTGGTAATGCTAAGGATGCGACCCGCTTTGTGGAATGGTCACAAGTATTATGACTTGTCATCGATGGTCTGATCCTGATCATTCGTATTGAGGACATGTGAGCGGGGGCGTCCTATACAAAGAGTTTGTATAGACCTGACCACAAAATGTTAACGTCTCGTTATATAACACCGTTCATGACAGAGAGTTCACTTCACTAGGATGCCCATAGGTAACATGACCTCAATCCTGAGTAAGTTGGGAACTCCTGCCATTGAGGGCAGTTCTTTGATTTGTATGGATGCGATTGGCTAGATCGCTAATTCAAACCTACCATTTTGGGGATTCGTCTAATTTGGAAGCTGGGAACTCAGCTACACAAGATGGAATTCACTCCTTCCCCAAGGCAGGGGTAAGTAGATAGATAGCTCCCTTAAGGGTTGATTCCGGGGCTTGAACGATGTGGCGCCACATACCTTCTCTTGGTCCAAGAGGTGTTCACACATAGTAGGACTATGTTGTATTGTTCATTAGAGGAATTAGTGGTACTTAAGGAGCGAGATGTAACTATAGGGGAAAACTGGTAATTTGGCCCAGCTGTACTTACGAGCATCTGTGAAAGGTCATCGTACTCATGATTGGTTATATCCGATGGACACAGAAATATATCTGTGGTAAGAAGAGTTCAGTTGTTGGTCTTTAGTGGAATGCCTAACAATTAACGGATGGTGTATCTCGTGGCTAAAGAGTTTAGTCAGCTATTCACGGACCGTTAGAGCTTCCAGCCATAGGTCCATTAGGTCCCTTGGGTAGCTTGGATAAAGTCGAGAACCAGTGTTTGGGTTAATTTGAAATGTTCAAATTGACAAGAGGAAGTTCGATTATATATGATATAATTGGACTGGTTAATTATATATGATATAATTGGACTAGTTAATTATATATGATATAATTGGCTAAATGTATGAGATACATTATTTTGGAGGAAATTAGATATAAATATGATTTATATCAAGTAGAAGAGAAAATATTGTAGTAGATATATGATATCAAACTATAGGGTAAAAAATATAATATGATTATATGTATTATTAGTTAATTGGTTAATTATATGATAATTAAGTCAATTTTCACGTTTGGACGTGGGTTAGTGGGAAACCGTCGGTTATTGTAATCGATGGAATAAAAATGAAATCATTTCATTTTGAATCATCGTCCCAAAAAGAAAAGAGAGAAGGCACGCGTTGTTGAGAATAGAAAACGATTTCTTAAAGAAAATCGAGAGCCTATACTATAGCACTCTTCGCCTAAACAATCGTCTTCCTCGCGCCTAAACGATTGCACACTGTCGCATACACGATTGCATAGCTTCTCTAAACGATCGTATAGTGTGCCGATTTAGCTAAATGATCATATACCTTTTCCTAAACGATCGTTCAGCAAATCCTACACGGTCGTGTAGCTCCTCCTAAACGATAAGCAGTTTGCTATGCGATAGCGTTTTTTCCCTCCCACTTGCTTATCGTCTATACAATTCGTGTTTCCTCCTTCCTCTACCAAATTCACCAAAGACCACCCTTTGGGTTTTGACTTCGAGAATACCTGGGGCTCTATTGATTTCTTCACAATATTCCAAGTGTGAGTTTTTTAAGGGAATATGAGTGAGTTTAAAAGTTTTGAGAGTAATTTCCAAATGGTGTGTTGTGTTTCTTGTGTTTTTTCTTTATTAAGAGAAAAATTACTTCACTTACCATTAAATTGATTGTAAAGGATTGTGGGAATTGTCAGAAATTTTCCTAAATTGTGTATGTTCATACAATAGCATTAATTACAAAACAAAAGGAACACTGCGCCTATACAGGCATTGAGGAGGAAGTACCCAGTTGGTAGGGATCGAGGATCGTGTATGGTGGATCGAGTATGATGTGGCAAACATCAAGAAAAAACCATCATTTATCAAGGATCGTTCAAGCAATCGCGTATCGTGCATCGAGTGACCTCTCAACATACAGGCGTGCGGGTAAATTTCAGGGGCAAAACGGTAAACTCACATGGTGTTGAAGCAAGTAGAAGACCACTTTCCATTGAATTTTCAGCAGGTGACCACTTTTCATTTGGACCCCTGAAAAGGAGCCATCCATACAAAATTCCCAAGATAAAAATAAATAAATAAGATACTAAACTAAAAAAGAGTATCCTGAGCGATTTCAATAATCGGATTCATTGATATTCCTCGTATAGTAGATGTTATCACACATACAATCATACTCAACTCGATGGAATTGTTTGATCTTAAAAGAGATCTTCTATAATTTCGCACGTGAGGGGGTTATTTCTTGGTTTCGTCCAGTCATTAATAACTTGATTATTTTTATATAATAGTAGATAGAAATAACACTCGTAAGGAGTCCTATTGAAACCAAGAAATATAGGCATGCCTGCCATCCACACCAGGATAAATGAAGTTTTCTGAATTTTGTAAGCTTTTATTTCTTTTTAAATTCTTATTTGGCTAAGATTTTTGTATAGACGGCCCAAATTTCAAGTTTAAAATGTCATTTGACTCAAATTTTGAAAACAAGGAAAAATTACCTTTTATTGATGTTACAAATCACTTCCCTACGCTTTTTTTAAAGCAACGAGCACTAAAATAAGCGAGAGAGCAAGGAAGAACACAGGTGTGAGAGATTAATGGAGGAAGAGCTCAAGCGTGTGAGAACTTTAGTGTATTGGATTAGTTGAATATGAGTATAAGAAGGGAAAAGTGTGAGCACGAAGGAGTGATGCAAGCAAAGAAATTTATACATGCTTATCTTCGAAATCTGAATTAAACGATATTTCGATAGTAAAATTTAGGTCAACTGTAAAAAGAAAGAACAATGAAAATCCTTATTTCAACTTCATTCTTGCGATTTTATGTATACTAGTTTTCTACACGTGCGTTACACATGATTTTTGATGACGCATTTGTCTCCTTTGCTCATCTTTTATATTAAAAAAACATTACAAAATAACCAATGAATAACAATAGCAATGAGGAAAACCTTAAAATCATAGATAACCTTTGTCTTTATGATAAAATAAAATACATGATTTTTTTTCAATGGTATTAAGAATTAAAGAGTTACACAACTTTTATTTCAAACACTTTTAAATTTAATGAAGTATCATTAATTTTCTTTTTAAATAAAAAGAATGAAAATTTGTTTATATTCAACTATTTTAATTTCCATTTATTCATAGATGATTACAAAGTATTTAACAAAAATGCTCATAAAATTGTTTTAAATTAAATATAGTTGTGTAAAGAAGTTTTTTTTTTAAAAAAAAAATGGTATGTTCTTAAATTAAAAATTTAAAAAAAAAAAGTAGGATATTTAATTTGCTTTATTGTTATGTAACTATTTTAAATAATAAAGATTATTATCTAATAAAGGTAACAAAAATAGTTCATATTTTACCATTTAACTTTTTTCTTCATTTATCCATGATCATAATTGTATTTGAGAATACAAAAAGTGCTCACTAGTAGTTTTTAATCAATAAATGTGAGAAGAGTTTTTAAATTTTAATTAGTATTATTTTAGTAAAAAAATTAAAAAATATTTTCTTTATTTTTATGTAACTTATAAATAAATATGTTTTGATGCTTCTTTTAATGGTTTAAAGATGCCACTCTGACTTAAAAATTCTATCAATGTTTCTTTATATATATATATATATAAAGGAAAAAGATTAATTATGTGAGCGTGAGTGTGAGTGTGAGTGTATGAAGTTTTTCTCCCATTTTTTTATTTAATTAATATTTTTGTTAGAACAAAAAAAGTAACCATAATTTAAATTTTATTTAAAAGATGAAAGTTAATACCTTCTAGAAAATAAGTTTTTTTCCATATCTGTAATTTACATTTTCCCCTTTTTTTTCATATGTATTGCATGTGTTTTTTTTTTCCTTTTTAGAATTAAACTTTATAGTATATTTTTAAAATTATGTATGATTAAAAATAATCATTATTACATGATTTTAACGTAATAAAAATGTAAAATTATTATGAATATTATAATAATAAATAGATATTCATTGCTTAGTATCCCAAAAGGCATGTGTCACCTTTCATGTTGTCCATGTGCTTTGTAATTATTCATTCTTGTATTTAGGTAAGTCCATATCTTACTTGTCACTTTGTCTATAAATAGTGGCATTTGGTTGATCTTAAAAATACGCGTACATTGTGATAATTCCACTTCAAATTCCACTAAATTTTCCATTATCCAATTTTATGTTTTTAGTTATTTTATGATTTTGGTTTTTTTAAATTATATTTTATTATTATTATATTATATTTTCTCCATATCTATGTTTTCGTTGTGCTCCTCAATTGCACAATACGTTATCAACACGAGTTTCTATCATTTTTCTCGCTAAAGGTAAGTCCTAAAGACATGTCGATTTTTCCTCTTCATTATAATTAATAATTTTTATTTTATTTTGTATATTCAATATCTATTAAATTTCTAACATAAGTACAATATCTTATGATAGTGTTGCCATGAAAAATCTCACAAAATTAGAATTTTTCGCCCTTGATATTAATGGTAATAATTATTTGTCATGGGTACTTGATGCCGAAATCCACCTGGATTCTATGAATCTTGGGGAGACTATTAAAGAAAGAAATACGACATCCAGTCAGAACAAAGAAAAAACTATGATTTTCCTTTGTCATTATCTCCACAAGGGATTGAAAATAGAGTATCTTACAATAAAAGACCTCCATATCTTGTGAAAAAATTTAAAAGAGATGTATGATCACCAAAATAGAGTTATTCTTCCTAAAGCTCATAATAAGTGGATGCACTTGAGGCTACAAGATTTCAAATCAATAAGTGATTACAATTCTACATTATTTAAAATCAGTTCAAAATTGTTGTTATGCGGAGAAAAAATTATTGATGTCAATATGTTAAAGAAGACATTTTCTACATTTCATGTCTCGAATATGCTCCTGCAACAGCAATATCGAGAAAAAAAGTTTTAAACAATATTCTGAATTAATTTCATGTCTTTTCGTGGCCGAACAAAATAACGAGTTATTGATGAAAAATCATGAATCTCGACCAACTGAAATGATACCATTCCCTAAAGTGAATGTTATGAATTTTAATAATAATTGTGGTCGAGGTTGTGATCGTGGTAGGGGAAGAAATAATTATTATTTTCGTGGTGATCGTTTTAATCATTCAGATTTCAAAAGAACCACAAAATGATGATCACAAAGGAAAAGCTCCATAAGGCAAGAGTTCAAAAAGTGTTGAAAATAAATGCTTCAGATGCGGAATGATTGGGCGTACCTGTCATATATCAAAACACTTAGTTGACCTCTATCAAGCCTCCTTGAAGGAAAAAGAGAAAAATGTGGAAGCAAATTTTGCATACCAGGATAATGATATATTTGACCCATCCCACATGACAAATTTGGATGTAGCAGACTTCTTTGAATCTCCTGAAGAAACATTATGCAGTTGATGAAACATCAAGTATTTCTTTTGATTTTTAGAATATCTACACTTAGTGTTATTGTTTTCTCTTACCTATCTTCATATTTTTTTTTATTAACTTTTGTATATTTTAAGTGTTGTTTTTCTTATTTTTAATATTTTATTTTAATGAAGCAACATAGATCATTTTCATATGTTGGGTGATTCAAAAATGAGTAAAGAAGATCTATGTCTGGCAGACAGTACAACTACACATACAATACTTACAAATAAAAAATACTTTTCCATATTGACAATGCTGAAAGCAAAAGTAAATACAATATCATGTTCTACAAATTTGATCGAAACTTTTGAAAAAGCAAATATTATTTTGCCTAGAGAAACAAAATTTACAATTGACAATGCATTGTTCTCTAGTCAATCAAAGAGAAATCTTCTAAGTTTTAAAGGTATATGTTGTAATGGTTATCATATTGAGACTAATAATAAGAATAATGTGGAATATCTATATATCATATCCACTGTCTCAAATGAAAAAGGTATATTGGAAGAGTTGTCTGCATTATTTTCTGGATTATATTATACTCATATACGAGTAATTGAAACATATGCAACAATGAACCTGAAGTTCATGAATCTAGACATATTTACAATTTGGCATGACCGATTGGGTCATCCAGAATCTATAATGATGAGGAGAATTATTGAGAATTCAAATGGACACCCATTAAAGAATCAGAAGATTATTCAATCTAATGAATTATCATGTGATGCTTACTCTCAAGAAAAATTGATAATTAGACCATCACCAGCTAAAGTGGGGACTGAATCACCTACATTTTTTAAACGAATTCATAGTGATATATGTGGACTCATTAACCCACCAAGTGGACCATTTAGATATTTTATGGTATTAATAGATCCATCCAGCAGATGGTCACACGTGTGCTTATTATCAAGTCGAAATCTTGCATTTGCAAGATTACTTGCTCAAATAATTAATTAAATAGCACAATTTTTTTATTATACAATTAAGACCATTTCTCTTGATAATGCTGGTGGATTTACATTCCAAGCTTTTAATAATTATTGTATGTCAATTGGGATAAGTGTTGAACATTCTATAGCTCATGTTCATACACAAAATGGTTTAGCATAATCATTTATGAAACGTTTGCAATTAATTGTAAGACCATTACTTATGAGAGATAAGCTTCCTTCATCTGTATGGGGACATGCTATTTTATATACAGTGTCACTTGTACGCATTAGGCCAGTAGCTTATCATAAGTACTCACCATTACAATTAACTTATGGTCATGAGCCAAATATTTCCCATCTGAGAATTTTTGGATGTGCAGTATATGTTCCAATTGCTCCACCACAACGCACTAAGATGGGTCCTCAAAGGAGGTTAGGAATATATGTTGGATATGATTCTCCATCAATTATTAAATATCTTGAACCCCTGATGGGTGATGTATTTACTGCACGATTTGCTGATTGTCATTTTAATGAAACAATTTTTCCAATATTAAGGGAAGGAATTAAGAAGTTGGAAAAAGAAATTACGTGAAATGCATTGTTATTGTCTCATTTAGATCCTCGTATAAATCAATGTGAACTTGAAGAGGAAATAATTCATTTGCAAAATTTAACAAATCAATTACCAGATGTATCAAAGAAAGTAACTAAATTACATATACCAGCTACAAATATTCTATAAAAAATTGATATCCCAGCACAACAAGTTGTCATTAGTGAGTCTGGAACACGTCAGAAGCGTGGTAGACCAGTGGGTTCCAAAGATAAAAATCCTCGAAAAAAAATAATTAATAGTCAAGAAGACTAGGTTGAGGATGTAAATACCCATAAAGAAATCCTTGACATGGCTAGTGAGGAAGGTGAAATACCTAAACATAATAATGAGATTTCAATAAACTGTGTCATGACAGGAAAAAGATGGAATCGAACTAATGTAATTATTGACAACATTTTTTCATATAATTTTGCTCCCAATATTATATCTGAAAATGAGGACCATGAACCAAAATTTGTTGAAGAATGTCAACATAGAAAAGATTGGCTTCAGTGGAAAGAAGTACTTGAGGAAGAATTAAACTCACTTTCAAAACATTAGGTTTTTGGACCAGTAGTCCGAACACCAGAAGACGTTAAACTTGTGGGATACAAATGGATATTTGTGAGGAAAAGAAATGAAAATAATGAGGTCACAAGATATAAAGTAAGACTAGTTGCACAAGGTTTTTCACAAAGACCTGGTATTGATTTTGAGGAGACGTATTCTCCGGTGGTGGATGTAATTATATTAAGATATTTAATTGGTTTAACTGTGTATAAAATTCTGGATATGCATCTTATGGATGTAGTCACAACATATTTGTATGGATCTCTTGATAATGATATTTATATGAGAATCCCATAAGGATTTAAGGTACCTGAAACATATACATCAAATTCCTGGGAATGGTATGCAGAGACACTATATGGATTGAAACAATTAGGACGGATGTGGTACAGAAAATTTCACCAAAGCTTTTCTACACTCATGATCTTGAAGAAAATGACGATATTACTGTACAACAAATTTGTTGGAAAGATAATCTGGTAGATTTTTTTACAAAGGCATTACCAACCGCAACTTTTGAAAAATTGGTGCACAAAATTGAAATGCGACGACTCAGAGATCTTAAGTGATGTTTTCACAAGGAGGAGTAAATATATTGTATTCCTTTAGGAGTATATATTATATGAAATATGTACTCTTTTTCCTTCACTAGGGCTTTTTCCTATTGGATTTTTCCTATTAAGGTTTTAATGAGGCATATTTCATATATATATATGAGCATCTAAGGGGAAGTACTATGAATATTATAATAATAAATAGAAGTTCATTGCTTATTGTCTCAAAAGTCATGTGTCACCCTTCACGTTGTCCATGTGCCTTGTAATTATTCATGCTTGGTGTCCATGTAATCTTAAAAATACACATACATTGGTGAGAATTCCACTTCAAATTCCACTAAATTTTCCATTATCCAATTTTATGTTTTTAGTTATTTTATGATTTTGGTTTTTTATTTTAAATTATATTTTATTATTATTATATTATATTTTCTCCATATCTGTGTTCCTGTTGTGCTCCTCAATTTCACTACAAAATTTTATTTTTAGATTATTACTAATTATACATTTTAAATTATACGATATTAAATGAGTTTGAATGTGAAGAATTAAGAAATGACTCATTAATGAATTAATTATTAAATTAAATTATCAGTGAAATGTAATAAGATTTTTTTAGAAGAGATTTAAGGTTGATTTGTTTTTAAGTTTAATTTTTTCAAAATATGTATTTTATATTAAAACAAAATTATGGTTTGTGTTATAAAATAGAAAGGAGAGAAAAACAAATGTAATAACATATGAGAGAAATGGAGAGAATAAAGTATTATGCTTAATTGGGGTGTGTTTTCAAATGATCTCTACAGCCTCTATTTATAAGGTTATAAGAATGGTAGTTACAAAAATGAAACATAAAGAGGGACAAGATAATTATTGGGATTAATTGGAGAGATTAATTGTAACGACCCGACCCCCTAGGACTCAAGCTAGGCCGTTACTAAATACATGCATACATAGAACTTAAAACGACATCTTTTTATGGTAAAATAAATGCTAAATAAATAAGGTAAGTTCTAAAATCCCTTCATTAACTTCAAATATTAAAAACAAAAATAGGGTACCCATAAATCATGAATGATAATAAATAAGTTTAAAATAATTCTTAGTAGTAAGTTTCAAACATCAAAGCTGAAAGTTAAGAAGAACATGAAAAAAATCTGAATCTCATGAGCGGAAGCATAAAATGGGTCCCAGTGGCTCGATCACGAATTTCGCTTGTCCATCACTGGTGCATCTCTACCTTTACCTGAAACAACAACATGAGAAAGGATGAGTATAAAATACTCAGTAAGTAACCCCACTACTGGGGTCAGGTTAGGCATCTATGTCCTCTAGATGCCTACCTCTGATGGAACATATAAACTGTCCTAGTCCTCGTGAGACGCATACATACATGAAAAACTAATTTATATCCTATTGTAGCTAAATATGTCCACTACCTCTAATGAATCCCGGAGGAAACACAATCTGGTGAATCTCGAAAGAAATACAAACTGGTGAATCCCGAAGGAAACACAAACTGATGAATCCCGAAGGAAACACAAACTAGTGAATCTCGAAGGAGACACAAACTGGTGAATCTCAAAGGAAACACAAATCTAGTAGGTATTCTAACTAATCAGTAAAAATCACTATCATAGGGCTCAACACCATAATTATCACAATATGGTTCTATGACATACATATATGCCTCAACATCATGGCTCTACAACATACACACATGCCTCAATACCCACAGATCACATACAACCTCATGGAATCAAATATCATCTCATACTAGCATTCAAGTATCTATGTGTACAAATACATATTTCAGATCCTCAAACCAGAATATACATCGGTTATACTAAACTATCAGTTCATCATATTGTCATTTTGCCATAACATTCATCTATCATACTAACTACATCTAGTGTCTGGCTCGTGGGCAGTTCCAGTAGTAAGATTACTTACTCAAAATTATGTCTAAGTGAGAAGCAAAACAATCTTCCTCCTAGCTTAGATGAATCTTGAATCAGGCCTAAACATAATCCAAATTTACAATTAATAAAAAAAAGCTTAGTTTCAATAACCAAACTAACCAAATAATTCCCCAATAATCTTACCCAAAGTGTGTTGTTCCGAACATCACCCCATGCTACAAAATCAAAACAACCCAACAACTCTGGTCACAAATCTAACCTTTACTCTCGATGGACAGCCGCTTTGAACTTTCAATTCCAATCTTTTATATCACAACTGAATCAATAAATAAGCAATTACTTAGTGGGAATTAAAAAAATGATCAACAAAGACCCCAAAACTTACCCAAAAGCTTGTCGAAACCACATCCAAATCCTCTTGACAACACACTTTTAACTTCAAAGCTTCTAGAAAACTTGATTTTAAAGCCCAAACAAATATGTGTCAATAGATTGAAGCAGAACACCATTAGCCAATAAATCCAATTAAAATAGGACAAACTTACCCCAAATCCACAAGTGTCGACGACCCTTACTGTGCAGTACAAACGACAAGAAACGACAAATCCGAAGCACCCTTATGTGATTGACGGCGAGCGACCCAAATGTGATGCGTAGTGGTGGCCATCTGGGTGTGGGTCTTTGGATCTAGGCGTGAATGACAGTGGAACTTGAGACTTTGGGTGACGACTTGCAACCCACGGAGACCAGCACGGGTTGGCGAGCAGTACCATTGAGGTTCGACGGTCGGAGACGCGGCTGAGGAGAATCGGACGAAGATGGCACGGATGTGAGCGACTGGGTTTATGCAGAAGCGCAACGCGCGATAGACGTCTGACTTCCGATCTGGGCGGCAACTGAAGGCTAGGCCATGTGCCTGGGGGAGCTTCGACTCAGATCTGGCAGCTGACGAGGCTAGGTGACTCACGGTGGCACGACTGCACCTACGAACGGTGAGCAGCGTCGCGCAGTGCGAGGGAGGCAGTCAGCTAAATTGGGCGTTGGGTCGCACGGATCAGATGACTGGGCGGATGACGAAATGAGGGTGGCGAGCGAACGATCTCGACGTCGAAGGCGCACGACGACTGAAGGCTAAACAGCGAGGGATAAGGGCAGCGCGAGTCCAACGACGAGGAGGAATTTTTTTTTTTTTTGGGAGGGGGTTTGGCGCATGAAGGAGAGAGAGGTTAAGGTTAAAATAATTAAAATAAATATAATATATTATAAAATAAAATATTTTACTTTATTTTATTATATCTTATTTCATATTATTCTATCATTTCCCTTTCCAATTTCTATTTTTAATCCCTCTTTCCATTACCATTCCCAATTCCAAAAAGAATTTAAATAATCTCCTTCAAAATGACATTAATTCCTGACATCAATTTCAAACATAATTTTTCAACTTTAAATAATTAAATTTTAGCAGTTATATTTAAAAGTCTAAAATTTAAAAAACGCCCCCAATTACTATAAACTACTGAAATTACACTACAACAAAATTTTGAGGTGTTACATTCTTCCCCACTTACAGAAATTTCTTCCTCGAAAGTTACTCCTGGAACAGATCCAGGTACTGAGCTCTCATCTCATCCTCTCACTCCCAGATGGCTTCCTTGAACTGATGATTCTGCCATAACACTTTTACAAAAGCTATCTCCCTACGACGCAACGTTTTTACCTCTCTGGCGAGAATTTCTACAGGCTACTCGTAGCTCAAGTTGTCATTCAATTGTAAAGGCTCAAAATCCACTATATGGAATGGATCTGTCACATACTTTCTCAGCATCGAAGCATGGAAGACATTATGGACTGAAGACAGTGCTGGAGGTAATGCCAATCGGTAAGCTATAGGGCCAATTCGCTCCAAGACCTCGAAAGGCCTAATGAACCTCGGACTCAACTTCCCTTTCCTACTAAACCTCAAAATACCTTTCATAGGTGCCACCTTTAAGAACACTTTATCATCAGTCACAAATCCCAGGTCCGTCTTAAATCAGCATAGCTCTTTTGACTCGCTTTGAGCTGTTTGCATATGAGCCCTGATCTTCTGCATTGCCTTCTTCGTGGTTTGTACTAGCTCATGTCCTAGCAACTTCCTCTCACCAACCTCATCCCAGCATACTAGAGACCTGCATTTTTTCCATATAGGTCCTCAATAGCAATATGCCCATGGTAGTTTTGATAACTGTTATTATATGTGAAATCCATTAAATGCAGGTGAGAGCCCATCTCCTGAAAACTCAATGCAAAAGCGTGCAACATACCCTCCAATGTCTGGTTCAAACGTTCTGTCGGACCATCAGTATATGGGTGAAAACCTGTATTAAATCCCCATCGAGTACCCAATGCTAACTAGAGACTCTTCCAAAAAAAAAAAAACTAGATGTAAAACGAGGATCGTCATTTGACATAGCTGAAACTATTACTAAAAGAGGTGTAACAACCCCCCTTTCCTAAATAACTATGAAACTTAAGATGTTGAAAATCGACAACACTTTTACACATCCAAGTTGAGAACTGTGAAAATGGTCATGAAATTAAGAAAGTCTTATATACTAAAAACATATATCCGAGTTTACCATTCTGCCACAGGGAAAACTTCATATGAATAGTGAAGAAACTGGTCATGCTATATAATGCGTCATCTGAAGATATGTACCAATACAAATCTAGTCAACTGAAAACTGCTTCTACTCTAGAAGCGCCGACTATGATGTCTTTCTTAGGGTCTACATGTCTGAGAATAACTATGTCTAATTAAGTCTCACATTCATGAGAAACTCATCATAAGGCTCTATACTGTCATGGGGCTATAAAACTTGCTTTAGCCAATCCTCATATTATTCCTTAGTCTTGAAACAATTATGTATCATTACTTAGACCTTGCTGCAGATGAGTCTAAAATTCCCTCTAAAAATGAGGATTTAAAGTCCCTGGATGCTAAAGCATCAGTCAATTGATAACAAATTTCCATAATCTCGTAATAACCGAAATTTATCCCTGAAATTTGTTTTTTTTTAACGATAAAACCTTCTTGATTCATAAGTCGTAGCTTGAATTACTCGTACTCCCTAGAACTAGTTAACTCATTGCCAATGCAAGGGAAAACATATTATCTGGTACCGCTCCAAACCCACCTATAGCAACTTCTTGTTATCAACTCAACTTTATTACCAGTCAATCCCTTATGTCAAAGGTGATATTGGAAGATCCAACTTACTCACTTTTGTGCATATACTACTTTTGCCTACCTTGGGCTGGATTAATTTTCTTTTTCAATCAAATTAATGGTCTTGCTAGTTCATGTTTCCAACTTGCACACAAAGTCAAAATCCCTTAAATCTTACTAATACCCTCAATGATTTATCTCTTAACTAATGAAGCATCAACATACCATATCAATAGTTCTCGAACATCTACTATTACTAGTAACTCCATTTAGTTTATCCCTTCTCGACCTTTTATTTTCCTAACAGATTCTTGTGTTAAAACAAAGTTCCATACCCAATCATCTATGTAAGCTATCTTTCCATCTAATACATATTGTCCCAAAGTCCCACATGATAATTAGATATTATTCTTTTACACCAAAACAAATACCTTGTAATCCCTCATATCCTACCTCCAAACCATACTTAACTAGGAGTTTTGAACACATTAAATTCCTTTCTCTTTCCAAAAAGTAAACTTTCTTGCATACTTTTCTCTCCTTCACACTTATCTTTGATAAAATCACTAAATTCAAGACACCTCTTCCCCCCCACTTTCGAAGTGGAGCATAATCTCTTTATTAAATTATATTTTACTTAACTCCGCCATAAATTTTATCTCTCTCACTAAGAATTTCTATCTTGTAGAATTCTTCTTTGCCAATTTGCATACTTTTAAACTCCAAAAGACTTTTGTTTCTTCTTATTTTCCTAACTTGGATCTCCTCATCACAATAAGGTTCTGGGTTTAGTCTATGTATACTAAAATAATCCTTATATCTAAAAAATAACACCTTGCTTTATTCCCTTTAAGCCCAAGGTCATGTCCAACTATTTTAGCTTCATTTAATGACATCAACTTAACTAGATATTCCGAAAGAATTCTTCATATCACTACACATACTTTACCTAATCCATCAAGTTCCTAGTATTACCAAAGTGCTTATGACTTATTAATCCTTCTCAAAGTTCCTCTCAAAACATTTGGTTTAATCCCAGAACCTTTAATAAATCTAGTCTCTTCTTCTTTTCCTTCTTATCCATAAAACAACTTTTAACTTTATACTTGAGTATGTGGCCTGTGTATTAATACTACCACCAATTGCACTAACCAACACAAAACATAACACTAGTCTTGGATGAATTCTTGCCTCGATAATTTTATTCCTGGGCTTAAACATATACATACATTTATCCCTAAACTGTCATAACTCTACATAGTTGCATCAACCTTTAAGATCTCTGAACTGAGGTATATATATTTGTTCATTTCTAACATAATTTTCATGAGATAAACTAGTGCCAAGTGACCTCATAATTTATTATATTTTATTTCTTTTCTCCTTTTGTAGCGTTGTAACTGATAATCCTCTTATAATAACTTCTATCGTGTCACTACCCTAACATTAGAACATATTGGTGCATTTATACTAAACAAATATTTTAACGCACACCTGTCATAAAACTTTTATTTGATAGAACATACCTGGCGATGGCGAGGAATCCGTTCACGGGCCATAAGGACAATCTGGACTAACATAGTAAGTCAGTCTACAGAACCAAAACATGGGCTTTGATACCAACTGTGACGACCCGACCCCCTAGGACTCAAGCTAGGCCGTTACTAAATACATGCATGCATGGAACTTAAAACGACACCTTTTTATGGTGAAAAGAAATCTGAATCTAATGAGCGGAAGCATAAAACTGGTCCCAGTGGCTCGATCACGAATTCTGCTTGTCCATCACCAGTGCATCTCTAACTTTACCTGAAACAACAACATGAGAAAGAATGAGTATAAAATACTCAGTAAGTAACCTCATTACCGGGGTCAGGTTAAGCATCTATGTCCTCTAGATGCCTACCGTTTTGCCCTTGTAGTTACATCTAACTCCATAAGTACTACTGATTCCTCTAATGAACAATAAGTCATAGTCCTACTATGATTGAGTCCTCTCTTCCAAAGAGAGGGTGTGGCCACTATGTTCAAGACCTAAAATCAGCCCTTAAAGGAGTAATTTATCTACTTACCTCTACTTTGGGGAAGGAATGAATTCCGTCTTGTGTAGTTGAGTTCCCAACTCCCCAATCAGACAAATACCCAAAAAGGTAGG
This sequence comes from Benincasa hispida, assembly GCF_009727055.1. Classification (NCBI taxonomy): domain Eukaryota; kingdom Viridiplantae; phylum Streptophyta; class Magnoliopsida; order Cucurbitales; family Cucurbitaceae; genus Benincasa; species Benincasa hispida. Next base: position 34,781,478 of record NC_052351.1, on the reverse strand, counting down.
CTTGTTGAATTGGCAACTTTGCCACTCTCACCCCCATACTAATCAAAGGACCGCTTTCATAGGCAGGAGTTCCCAACTCACTCAGGATTAAGGTTATGTCACCTATGGTCATTTTTGTGAAATGTAATTCTCAATTATCAACAGAGTTATATAAAGAGACTAATCATCTCGTGGTTCGGTCTTATACAAAATCTTTGTATAGGATATCCTCGCTCGCATGTCTCTACATGAATGGTCAGGATCAGACCATTTGTAGCACTTTATAATACTTGTAAATATCTACAAAGCGGGTCGTATCCGTAGTGTCACAAGATAAGGTATCCCTCCTTTATCCTTATACTATAGACCATTTAGGTTATTACTTAAGGCATGATCCACTTGTATGTCTCATATACATGCTTAAATTACATAAAATAACCATGGATCTTAGTTTATTGGATATGAGTAAATGCAAATAAAATAATATTTATTTTATTAATAACAATGTGTACAAAATGTTTACAAACTACGAGACCACCGGGAGAATTAGGACACCAATCCCAACAATCTCCCACTTGTCCTAATGCCTCAAGAGACTAATGTAAAATACATAAAAACAGTATAATATACAATAAACTAGGGCATACTCTATACCCCAGTATTATCTCTCACTTGCCCTAGACAAGGTGTCGCATGACCTGTAGATCCAGACTCTCCAGATGACCCTTGAACACTTTAGCCGTGAGTGCTTTTGTAAATGGATCAGCAACGTTGTGCTCTGACGCAGTCTTTGTGACTATCACATCACCATGATGCACAATCTCCCTGATCAAATGATACTTCCATTCAATATGCTTGCCTCTTCGGTGACTCTAAGGTTCCTTAGAATTTGCCACATCCCTGTTGTTATCACAATAAAGAGTGATTGGCAAAGACATATTTTGAACAACTTCCAAATCTATAAGAAACTTCCTAAACCAAATAGCCTCTTTAGCTGCTTCATAAGCGGCTATATATTCATCTTCCATAGTGGAGTATGCGATTCATCCTTGCTTGATGTTTCACTAAACTACAGCCCCTTCATTCAGAGTGAACACTGACCCTGATGTCGATATCCGAGAATCTATATCAGTCTGAAAGTCAAAGTCTGTGTATCCTGTAAGGATCAAATCCTTATCTCCATACATGAGCATATAGTCCCTCGTGTAATAAACCCTTCTTGGAATTTTGCATCGAGTACCTGATCAATATCTTGTCAATGTACGATGCCTGAGACAAGGCCAACCTTTTGTTCTTACGATCCTGAATGATCTGGATCTCTAAAACATACTACACCTCTCCCAAATCTTTCATTTGGAATTGAGCAGCTAGCCACGTTTTATTGTTAGTCAGAAAACTTACATCATTCTCAATGAGTAAGATATCATCCACATACAGCACTAGGAAAGCTATTGAGTTGTTGATGATTTTCTTGTAAACACAAGGCTCATTGACATTCTGATCAAAGCCAAATGATTTTATCGTACAATAAAATCTAATGTTCCACGATCTAGATTCTTGTTTAAGCCCATAAATGGACTTATTAAGCTTACAAACCTTTTGCTCTTGATCTGGAACAATGAACCCCTCTAGTTGGGCCATGTAGATGGTCTTCTCAAGATTACCATTAAGAAAGGCAGTCTTGACGTCCATTTGCCATATCTCACAATCATAAAATGTGGCTATGGATAGGAGAATCCTGATAGACTTCAACATGACGACGGGTGAGAAAGTTTCCTCATAGTCCACTCCCTCGACCTGGGTATAACCATTTGCCACGAGTCTAGCCTTAAAGGTCTATACTTTTCCATCTACTCCTCGTTTTCTCTTATAGATCCACTTACATCCTATAAGTTTTACCCCATCAGGATGATCCACAAGTTCCCAGACAAAATTGAAGTACATAGACTCCATTTCCTGATTCATGGCTTTAATCCACTCATATTTGTCAACATCCTCCATTGCTTGCTTATAAGACAATGGATCCTCAACTCTATCATCAGACATGATGTTTTGGGCTTCAATCAAACCCATGTAGCATTCCGATGGGTTCGGACCCTCTCACTACGTCGAGGTAGTCTCAACTCTTGAGATGGTTGACTAGATGAACCGACATTAACAACTCTTATTGATCTATCAGTGTGTTCAACAACTCTTATTGAACTCTTAGAGTTTCATTAGAAATCTCATGTAAAACAAGCATACTTTGTGGTTTATAATCCCTAATATGGTCTTCTTCTAAGAAGATAGCATTTTTCAACACAAACACCTTATTCTCACTCGGATCATAGAGTATCCACCCCTCATTTCCTTGGGTAGCCTACAAAGAGGCAAATTTTCGAACGCGGTTCCAACTTTTTAGGGTTAGCCACAAGCACGTGGGTCGGACATCCCCAAATCCTGAAGTAACATAAACTACCTTTATGGCCTCTCCACAACTTAAAAGGAGTTTTAGAAACATTTTTCGATGGAACATTATTCAAAATATAACATGCAGTCTCCAGTGCAAATCCCCAAAATAAGTCTGGAAGATGAGCATAACTCATCATAAACCGAACCATATCTAACAGGGTTTTGTTTCTCCTTTTTGATACACCATTTTGCTAAGGTGTACCTGGGGTCGAAAGTTGGAATGTGATTTCATGTTCTATCATATAGTTCTATAAGTCTAAGTCCATATACTCTCCACCACGATCAAATCCTAGTGTTTTTATCTTCTTACCTAACAATTTTTTCAAATTCAACCTTATACTCCTTGAACTTTTCAAGAGCGTCAGGCTTATGTTGCATTAGGTATAGATACTCGTATCTTAAATAATCATCTATGAAAGAGATGAAATATTCATACCCACTTTGAGCTTTAACACTTATCGTGCTGGGATTGGTGTCCTAATTCTCCCGGAGTCTTGTTGTTTTGTAAAGATACACATTGTTTAATGAATAAAATAAATGTTATTTAATTCTGGCATTTACTCTTATCCAATAAACAAAGATCCTTGATTATCTTATGTGAACTTAAGCATGTATATGTGATATACAAGTGGATCATGTCTTAAGTGATAACCTAAATATGTCTGTAGTATAAGGATTAAGGTGGGATACCTGATCCTAGTAACACTACGGATACGGCCCACTTTGTAAAGGTTTGCAAGTGCTGTAAACTACTACAGATGGTAGATCCTGACCATTTATGTGGAGACGTGCAAGCGGGGGTGTCCTATACAAAGAGTTTTTATAAGACCTGGACCATGAGATGACTAGACTCTGTATATAACGTTGTTGATACTAGAGACTTACATCTCACCTAAACGACCATAGGTGACACGACCTTAATTCTAAATGTTTTGGGAACTTCTGCCTTTGAGGGCGGTTCTTTGATTAGTATGGGTGAGAGTGGCCAGATTGCCAACTCAACATTCCTACCTTTTTGGAGACTTGTCTGATCTGGGAGCTGAGAACTCAATCCACAAAATGGAATTCACTCTTTTCCCAAGGCAGGGATAAGTAGAAAGATTGCTTTCTTAAGGCTAATTCTGGGGCTTGAACATAATGGCCACAGCTTCTCTTTGGAAGAAAAGACTCAGTCATAGTAAAACTATGACTTATGTTCATTAGAGAGATCAGTGGTACCTAAGGAGACAGATGTAACTACAGGAGCATAACGGTTATTGGCCCAGCTGTACTTACGAGCGATCTGTGAAGGGTTGTCGCACTGCTCATTGGTTAAGATGGACACATAATATATCTATGGTAAGGAGAGTTCAGCTGTCGGTCTTTAATGGAGTGCCTGGCAGTTCACGGATAGCGGATCTCGTGACTAAAGAGTTTTAGTCAGTTATTCCACATATCGTTGGAGGCTTCGAGCTACAAGTCATAAGGTCCCCTTGGTAGCTCAATGGATTCAGTTGAGGATCAGTTCTTGGTGTTGATTTGAAATTTTCAAATTGACAAGAGGTATTTTATTATATATTAATAATAATCGGTATGATGTATGAGATACATCTAATGGAGGATTGATGTAAATGAGATTCTACATTAAGTACCATGGAATAGAAAAAGAACTATGGTTTATATGTTTCATGAGATGAAATATTAAAATTATAGGTTATAAATATAGTATGATAAGTTGGTTATCATTTATATTTATAATAATATTAATTATTGGATAATTAATTCTTTCTCTTTAATAACCAAATGAGTGGGTGGTTATTGGAATCACGGTAACTGTAAGTTTAAAAGGAAAGCGGTTTTCCTATTTTGAAATGGAGTTTTACAAAAGATTGAAAAAGTTTTTGAGATTTTTCTCTCGACGCAAAGGATCTCACGGTAGTAGTCAAGTAAATACGAATTTACTAAACAACGGTTGGGCGAGTTAAACGATCGTGCAGTGGCAAGCTAAACAATCGTGCAGTATTTACTAAACGATCGCATAGTTTTGCTAGATTTTCACACTGAGAATACCAAGGTAGCCTTATTGGTGGTGTCATACTCAACTCGACATCGTCGAGGTTCTGTGGAGGCCGTTCGTGGTGCTGCAGAGGATTTCGGAGTTCGTGACCGAGGCGATCGTTGAGGATGAGTGCGAAGAGTTCGTTCTGTGTTGCAGTCATGTAAATCGAGCATTCGAAGTTGCTGTTGTTCGAGCAGTCGCGCAACGGATCGTGGAGATGCATCTTCAAATGTGCGTGGTGTTTGCTCTCTGTTCATTTGAGTTTTTCATGTTGTAATTTTTGTATGAATTGTGTAACCGTTTGTTTGAAGTCAACTGTAAATGAAATGTTCATTCATGATTGTGATTTGGAATAATCTATTTCCGCTGCTCATGAAAATCTTGAATCCAATTTCCTTCAATCCACAGAGGTCTGAATGTATAAGCTCCAAGGTTTCCTTAGCTCTATAACCTTTTCCAGTAAAAGGTCGTTTGGTCATCTTGCCTTCAAGGCATGATTCACATATCGGCAAGGAGTTTTCTTCTAAACCTTTTAGAAGTCCACATTTCACAAACTTTTCAATCCTATTGAGATTGATGTGACCTAACCTTAGATGCCAAAGATAGGCATTTTCCTTAAGAGAAACCTTTGGTCTTTTTGCAGTTGTCGCTGTTTTGAACATTTCAGTATTAAGCAAGGCTTTTATGACTAACGATCTTAGTACATATAAGTTATTTTCCATCGAACAAAAACCAATCTCCATACCATTCTTGAAAATAAACACTTTATTTTCAGAAAAAGAGACGGTATAACCTTGTTTAATCAGATAAGAAACTGAGATTAAGTTCCTCTTGATATGAGAAACTACAAAAACATTATCTAGTAACAGATAACGTTTCTTGTCCAAAAATAACTTCAGTCTGTCTACAGCAATAGCTGAAACAACCTCATCGGTATTGACTCGAAGAGTCAACTCTTCTTCTTCTTGAAGGAACTCTTAAACAAGAGTATCCATGAGCACGTTCGGATCTTTCCTACTTCCTTGTGACTGAATTACCACACACACATTCTAACAAACAAGTATGCATTTTAACACCAATTATATGCGTGCTTTCATAAATAAAAAACAACAAATTGAGTAAACGTACCAATTAAAGACTGTCTTAACTCGGACTCAATCCAGCGGAAGCGACTTCTCTACTGTCCTTATCGCCCAGTAATCAGTCGGCTACCAGCAACACGATCGTCTACACAAACGGCAGTGCATGAACAAGCAGAACCGGGGACGACACCACCACTTAGAGCCCTTGGTATTCTCGGAGTGAGAATCCAAAGAGTGGACTTTGATGGAATTCGTCTAGTAAAAAGTAAGCGGTCGTTTAGAAAACTCGGCGTGCTAAGCGATCATTTAGAGAACGTGTGCGATCGTTTAGTGCGCGGGCTGTGCGATCGTTTAGGCGATGGGCGCAATCGTATAGGCTCTCAAGTAAGAGATCATTAAGTTTCCACACCGTGAGCGATTTTTTTGAACTTTTTACAAAATGAAACCAATTTTCATTTTATTCTTCAGTTACACTAACCGAAATTGATCTTCCCACTTTCGTACGATTCAGGAGAAATTTTCGGTCAATTATCACATAACCAACCAATTAATTAATAGATGAATATAATCATATTATATTCTTAACCTATAGTTTGATATCATATATATACCATAGTAATTTCTCCTCTACTTGATATAAATCATATTTATATATAATTTCCTCAAAAATAATGTATCTCATACATTTATCAATTATATCATATATAATTAACCAGTTTAATTATATCATATATAATCGAACTCCCTCTTGTCAATTTGAACATTTCAAACTGATTCTCGACTTTATCCAAGCTACCTATGGGACCTTATGGACCTGTGGCTCGAAGCTCCAGCGGTACGTGAATAGCTGACTAAACTCTTTAACCACGAGATCCATCATCCGTTAACTGCCAGACATTACACTAAAGACCAACAACTAAACTCTTCTTACCACAGATATATTGAAGGAAATCGAACTTGAGATTTCCATGAGTACTGGAACAAGACTATTCCAAATTGCAATCATGAATGAACATATATTTATAGTCGACTTAAACAAGTAGTTATGCAAATCATACAGAAATTACAACATGAAAATCTCAAATGAACAATGAAAAAAACTCTAAGCACATAGGCAGAAACGTCTCCATGCTCCGTTGCGTACGAACGCTCGAACAACAGCAGCCTCGAATGCCCGATCTACAAGACTACGATGCCGCAACGAACATAGCACGAACACTTCACGCTCGTCCTCAACGATCTCCTCGGCACGAACTCTTTGCACTCATTCTCAACGATCGCCTCGGCCACGAACTCCTTAGTTACACGAACGACCTCTACAGCACCACGAACGGCCTTTAGAAAATCTCGACGGCATCGAGTTGAGTCTGATACCACCAACAAGGCGACCTTGGTATTCTCGGTGTGAGAATCCAGAGGGTGGGCTCTGTTCGGACTTAGTATGAGGCAAACGAAAGAGGAAACAACGATCGCATACACGATTGGGCAAGTGGGAGATGGCGGAGACCTATCATATAGGTCAATGCCCAATCGTTTAGTCTATCGTTTAGCTCGGTCTATCGCCTACAGACACTACACGATCGTTTACCTTGGGTCAGCGATCGTCTAGCAAAGCTATACGACCGTTTAGTAAATACTGCACGATCGTTTAGCTCGCCCAGCCGATGTTTAGCAAATCCAAATTTACTTTACGACTACGTGAGTTTCTTTTGCGCTGAGAGAAAACTTAAAATTTTTTCAATCTTTTGTAAAAACTTCCTTTTCAAAATAGGAAAACCAATTTTCCTTTTAAACTCACGGTTACCATGATTCTATAACCACCCACTACTTTGGTTATTTAAAAGAAAAAGAATTAATTATCCAATAATTAATATTATTATAAACATAAATGATAACCAACTTATCATACTATATTTATAACCTATAGTTTTGATATTTCATCTCATGAAACATATAAACCATAGTTCTTTTTCTATTCCATGGTATTTAATGTAAATCTCATTTACATCAATCCTCTACTAGATGTATCCCATACATCATACCGATTATATCATATATAATCAAAATACCTATTGTCAATTTAAACATTTCAAATCAACACCAATAACTGATCCTCAGCTAAATCTATTGAGCTACCAATGGGACCTCATGAACCTGTAGCTCGAAGCTCCAACGATACGTGAATAACTGACTAAACTCTTTAGTCACGGGATCCACCATCCGTTAATGCCAGATACTTCACTAAAGACCGACAGCTGAACTCTCCTTACCACAAATATATTATGTGTCCATCTTAACCAATCAGCAGTGCGACAACCCTTCACAAATCGCTCGTAAGTACAGCTGAGTCAATAACCGTTATGCCTCTATAGTTACATCTATCTCCTTAAGTACCACTGATTCCTCTAATAAACACAAGTCATAGTTCTACTATGACTGAGTCTACTCTTCCAAAGAGAAGTTGTGGCCACTATGTTCAAGCCCCCGGAATCAGCCCATAAGGGAGCAATCTCTCTACTTATCCCTGCTTCGGGAAAGGAGTGAATTCCATATTGTAGATTGAGTTCCCAGCTCCCAGATCAGACAAGTCCCCAAAAAGGTAGACATGTTGAGTTGGCAGTCTGGCCACTCTCACTCATACTAATCAAAGGACCGCCCTCAAAGGCAGGAGTTCCCAAATCACTCAGGATTGAGGTCGTGTCACCTATGGTCGTTAGGTGAGATGTAAGTCTCTATTATCAACGGCGTTATATACAGAGTCTAGTCATCTCGTGGTCCAGGTCTTAGACAAACTCTTTGTATAGGACACCTGTCACACCCCGCCTCGAGCCCGCACTCTTGAGCCCAAAGAGAGACATGAAGGACCGCAAATACCACTCGTTTGTGATACCTACTGTCCAACTGAACCTCTTTACTACACTCAATAAACTATAAGTCAAGGAGATAACAACAACTGATTAAGTAGGCCCATTTTATATTACAACAATGTAATATTTATACAACTTCAAGATTTAACTACAAAGTTTACAACAACCACTCTTAAAACCCTCTGGAAGTGCGACGGTGGCACGTGGTAGACCTTGACCTTAGCAGCACCCTAGAACTCCTCACATTTCGCTACCTAAGAAGAAAAACATGAAAGAAAAGAATGAGCTTCACTAAGCTCAGTGAGTGATAAGAAACTTTTAGAGTCTATTTCAACTCATAAAAACCTGTCTCTTATACACATCTAGATGTGTATAAGAGACAGGACCTTGACCTTAGCAGCACCCTAGAACTCCTCACATTTCGCTACCTAAGAAGAAAAACATGAAAGAAAAGAATGAGCTTCACTAAGCTCAGTGAGTGATAAGAAACTTTTAGAATCTATTTCAACTCATAAAAACAAGCATATCATGAATACGAGATTACACTCAAACCTCAGCTTTGAATGAGTCTGTTCTCTACCTACACACATAGTAGATAGCTAAACTGATACTAATCTCACGCTTACTCTGCTGAGTTCCCTTTTGTTCCCAATATCTCCTATGTGCACGTAGCTCCCCGCTCATGGGCTCAGAAGCTAGGACCGTCGGTCTGCTGACCATTCCATACAAGGATCCTCCCACAGGCTCAGGAACTAGACCTCTCGGTCCCCTGACCATCCCGTGAGGTTTTGCTTTGGGGCTCAAGAACTAGGTCTATTGACCCCCTGACCATCCCGATCACATAATCTCATTCTCATGCTAGATACTCATTAATAACAAGAATATACAATTTACTCTAAAAGATATACTTTAAGACTTAAAGGAAATTACCATTCACCTTGGTAAGGATAAGAATCTTTCTCTTAAAAGTTCCTTGATCTTTCCGGCCTCCTCTTTTGAACCCTAAATTTCAGATTCAAATTAAAGCTCAGACTACTCATAGTTCTAGGCTTAATATTGAGTTACTTTCTTCTACAAATATGCTCTAAAATGTCTCGGGAAGCTTACCTCAAAATCTTAGCTCAGAGCTACTTTTGGTTTGACCGAAATCTTCAAAACATCAAGACTAGCCCAGCTTACCCGACAGCTCGACCCTTCTGTATTTTCCTCATTCTCCAGCCCGATTCCTTAGAGCTTCTTTTCCGACTGCCCTATCCTGAAAACTAGACTCTTTTAGATTTCAGGTGGCCTTGAAATCACTCCGAACGCATGAGTATTCTGGAAGATATCTTTATCTCAATTTGATGCTACTTCCAGACTTCACTGTCCGACAGCATCTCCTCCTCTTGGAACTTCATGACCGACGCATAGCTCTCTCCGAAACTGCTCTTAAACGCTCTTCCTACTGTATTTCAAGGGAATTTCAGATTATGTACTCAAAAGAAGGCTTGTGATCGTATTTATAGGCTTAAGGAAATGATCTTTCTCATCTTTACCAATCCTCTAATGAAAGACACCTCCTATTCTTGAAGTGTTTACACCATGTTTTACCACCACCTACTCCATTTACATTCACCTACTTCCATGACACACACCTATTTGTATTGTCCTCCTCATGCATAAGTCTTCCTTTGCATGAAACTTAATTCGTTCAGCTCCTACAATCTCTGTTTCAGACTTCCGTCGATAAAGCCATTTGTCCTGATGAGCTCATCAATCTTGCGTAACGCAGTCCTTAGCACCGCCCCATCGTTTAGTTCCTGCTTTTATCGCCTAGCTCCAATAGCCCATCGTGTAGCTCAATTGTTTAGCAAATGATCTCGCTCTCAACGATCTCTCTCTAAACAATCTTGCTCTCAATGATTTCGCTCTAAATGATCCCGCGCATAGCCTATCGCTTAGCTACTGCGATCATCGTTTAGCGTTGATGCCTTATCGTCCAACACATCCTCTAATCGCTTAGCGTCATCACACAGCGCCCGTCTATACGATTGCCTACCTCATCGTATAGCTCCCTGCTTTGCTACACGATCGTCCAGCGTCCACCTACACGATCGCCTACCTCATCGTGTAGCACCCCACTTTGTTATACAATCGTCCAGCGCCCGCCTACACGATTGCCTACCTCATCGTGTAGTGCTACTCACTTACTAAACAATCGTCTACCTCTTCGTGTAGCACTGCTCATTTGTTACACGATTGTCTGCCCAGTGCCTTACGTTTAACCTCTCGCTTTCTCTGTTTTTTCTCACACATACCCAACGCATGAACAACTCTTGGCAACGCCTCTTGCCAATATTTCGGCCAATCATGCGTCCAACCTTACAAATGCATGGTTGCCTTCTCATATTATGCGTTAATTTCTCCTAACACTTAACGCATGGGTCCTTTTTGACCTTACACTTAGCTAAATTTCACCATTTAAGGATTAACTCAAACTACTCAAGGAAAATCTATTCAACACTTAGAAATTTCCTTCACTTCAACATAGGATTTAACTTTCACTTAGTTAATTCCCTTAATCACCTGCTTAAGTAGGAAAAATGGAAATCCGAGTTCCACAACACCCTCGCTCCATGTCTCCAAATGGTCAGGATCTACCATCTGTAGTAGTTTACAACACTTTGTAAACCTCTACAAAGCGGGTCGTATCCGTAGTGTCACCAGGATCAGGTATCCCACCTTAATCCTTATACTACAGACCTATTTAGGTTATCACTTAAGGCATGATCTACTTGTATATCACATATACATGCTTAAGTTCACATAAGATAACCAAGGAGCTTTGTTTATTGGATATGAGTAAATGCCAGAATTAAATAACAATTATTTTATTCATTGAACAATGTGTATATTTACAAAACAACGAGACTCTGGGAGAATTAGGACACCAATCCCAACATATATTTCTGTGTCCATCAGATATAACCAATCATGAGTACGATGAACTTTCACATATGCTCGTAAGCACAGCTGGGCCAATTTACCATTTTTCCCCTGTAGTTACATCTCACTCCTTAAGTACCACTGATTCCTCTAATGAACAATACAACATAGTCCAACTATGTGTGAACACCTCTCGAGCCAAAAGAATGTATGTGGTGCCACATCGTTCAACCCCTGGAATCAGCCCTTAAGGGAGTTATCTAACTACTTGCCCCTGCTTCGAGGAAGGAGTGGATTTCATCTTATGTAGCTGAGTCCCTAGCTCCCAAATAAGATAAATCCTCAAAATGGTAAGTTTGAGTCAGCGACCTGGCCACTCGCACCCATATAAATCAAAGGATCACCCTCAATGACAGGAGTTCCCAACTCACTCAAGATTGAGGTCATGTTACCTATGGTCATCCTAGTGAAGTGAAGTCTCTATCATGAACGGTGTCATATAACGAGACGTTAACACTTCGTGGTCAAGTCTTATACAAACTCTTTGTGTAGGACACCCCCGCTCGCATGTCCCCTACATGAATGATATGGACAGACCATCTGTGACAAGTCATAATACTTGTGACCATTTTGTAAAGTGGGCCGCATCCATAGCGTTACTAGGATAAGGTTTCCCTCCTATATCCATATACTATAGACCATTTTGGTTATCACTTAAGACATGATCCACTTGTATGTCACCACATACATGCTTAAGTTACATTCAGATAACCAGGGATTTTAGGTTTATTGGTTTATGGTAAATCAAATAAAACAAACAACTTAACAAAATCAAGAAGTGAAATACAATATCATATATTATACATCACAAGCGTTCGTACAAACTGTTTACAAACTACAGGAAAGGAGACTTTAGGGCATCAACCCCAACACTTTCAACTTTTTCCAGGAACTAAATCCTTGGTAGGAAGAACTTATGTAATTAGTAGCACCTGAATCAAGTATCCAGGCAGAATCATCATTCTCTACCAAACACGTCTCTAAGAAAAATAAATCACATTTACTGTCTTTAGACTTCTTTCTCTTCTGGAGAGTAGTAGGATCAGTGTCACAACCTATATAAGCTCCAAGTTTCATTTCAAATAAAAATTCTCGTTGATAAACGTTTTCAGAGTCAGTAACAATTGCTTTCTCTTTTAGTCCCTTTACTTTCAAGAAAGACCGGAGGTTATCTTGGGAACTAATACTACTGGTTTCTTTGTCATCCATCCCTTTTTGCTCAAAAAGTGAGAACTGACGTTCAAATAATTCTTGCAACGAGTCCATGATCTTTCGTGCAATGACCATGTTCTCAACCCTTTTGGCCAACGCATTAGGTATGCTAACCAAAATGTGAAGTCGGCCATCGAATTACCCTTCGTCCATACCTCATATGCATTACGGACATTTCGCGGTGAATCAAGGGCCGGCACTTGAGGACACTCCTCAACCATGACAAACTCGAGGTCATTTACTACGAAATATGTTTTAAGAGACTCTTTCTAATGTATGTAATCGATCAAATTAAAAGAGGTAACTAATGAAAAATCATACATGTTGCTGAAAAAACAAACACGTCGATCTACATTAGATTTTAGCAAATACTCTGTAAAACAAATCCAATTGGTTTAGCAAAATCTAAATTAACCACGTGTGACATCTAGTTTTGCAATGACACTTCTAGTCAATTTATCCCTCCTCTGAATTGAGACACTCTCAACCAGTCATCATTACCAGAACAACTCTTGTTCCTGTAACGACTAGTCATCATTGATTTAGTCAAGAAATCATTAACTTGCTTAATAATTTCCAGTAAATGTGACCCTTCATTTTAGATCCTAGAGTTCCGCACCAAGCAGCTAATCCGAAGGAGAAAAAACTAATTGGGGCAAAATCTAAAGCGACCCTATCCATTTCTAGAGTTCACTTTGATATTGACCAACTGCACAAACCATCCGAAGGGGGATGCTCCTAGGGCACCACGAGGCCGTGCAAGAAGATCTTACGGTGTAAACCAATGAAGAAGACCGCATGACATGTTGACACATATCCTTCACCCATTTACTATAAATACTCTCTCCGTCCACCTTGATATTGACTCATGCAAATACCATCTGAAGGGGGATGCTCCCAGGGCACCATGAGACCAAGTATGAATCTCACAGTGTGAACATTTAGGGAGAAATATGAGTGGAATTGACATATCATATATATCTTTTCCTCCCACTGAGTATTTTATAACCTAGGGTTTAGTTTACTTAGAAAAACCACGATTAACAATTTTAACTAAGTGACTTTTTAGGTTTGCCCAAAAGTAATGCTTACTTTAGAAAGTTGAACAACTTTTGATCATCATTCATTAAACTCTTTAATGAAGTCTTTGATCAACTATCGCATGCTTGTAGCAAATCTATTTAATTCACCTTTCTAGGTAGGTTCCCAGGTAGGGATGTTCCGTTTCCTCAGCTTAAATACCCCAGCCTAGCCAAAACCAGCCTTAGACAAAAGGTTCCTTATAGATAGATTTAATACAAATTTAATCTTTTATGAAAATCAATTTAATCTTATTAAACCGATTCAAAAGATTAAACTTAGATATCTAATCTCATTAGAACCAAGACCTTAAGTCTATCTCATTCAAATTTTAAAACTCTTTTAAAAACATGAGTTCACCTAAGTTCGCATGCAACTCTTTCTTATTGATTTTAGTTCTAACTTCCATTATAACACTTATAACAGGAAACAACTAAAACCAACCACAATGCAAAGCAACACATACAAGGCATTCATAACCCTTATAAATAACCCTAAGTGTCATGCTCCATGCATTGTTCATTCATTACTACTGGTATATAACACTTATATAACAAAGCAATGAACCAAGCATATATGCTCTCATACACCCTTATACTATAGCTTTTATAATATAAAGATGATGCATGAATATGCTTATGCATGCATAAATGTAACTCTTATATTATATGATGTAGGAGCATGCTTTCTTATAATTTCATCATGCCATTTATTATATTATAACACTTATAATATATGATGCATGAATAAAATACATAACCTAAGGTGGATTTTAAAACTATATGTCATATACTATGGCATATAAACAAATATACATCTCATGTACATTAAATAAAAGTTAATGAACTGGGATAATTAGCCTCAAATTCTTAAGAATAAACAAAGAAAACTATTACAAAGAGCAATGAGCACCATTCAAACAGGCCAACCGGGTCTTGAACCGTCTGGGCAAAGATTGCATCTCTTTAATCGTGTAACAACTCCTTGTGATCGTCTACCAACACTGTATGAGCATAAACGATCATTTGACTATGCGATGAAGCATGAAGGTCACGCGATCGTGCAGCACACATCGTGCAATGCATGCCTTAAACGATCAAGTAGACAACAATGATGTGGTGAAGCATAATCGTCTAAATGATCGCGAAACAAGGATAAGGTATCGTATACCGGGTGATCGTGTAGTCAGTGACTATGCGATGAAGCATGTTGAACTACATGATCATTTAGTGCATGCGCCTATTAAACAACGAGCATCAAATACTCTATGTGATCGTTTACCTCAAGCTTCCACGCGACCGAGCAGTCATCACTACACGATAGAGTAAACTCTTTACTCAATCGTTTAGCATTAGCTATACGATCGTTTAGTAAATACTACATGATCGGGTAGAACTTTTCTACACAATCGTTTAGCCAAATCTTAACGACCATTTAGCTTGGGCTACATGATGCGACCAACTTTTGGTCTTCTTCCTCGATGAGAAAAACATCTCCATGCTTTAAAACTTCATCACGAACAACTTAATACACTTCAAACACTTTGAATATAGATTCGAACTGTTGTTAATTATGCCCAAAAATGCATGGGCCCTTACAAATCAACACTTTGTAAACTTAAAGAAAGCATTAAACAGAGGCAATCATCCCGTAAACATCTATCAACATATCCACAAACACATTTAACTCTTAAACGCATTGTAGAAAACTTAAAACCCACCACAACTGTAAAAGAAGTTCAATATAGCAATGGAATTTGGAAATCAAAACAACCTGGCTCTGATACCAATTGAAGGAAATCAAAACAGAGATCTCCATGAGCAGCGAAAATGGATCGTTCCAAATCCCATTCAGAATGAACACAACAATTACAATCTTAAATGGAAACGATCAGATTATCCATAAATAGAAATTACAGCATGCTACAAGTGGATACAACGGATAGAGTATGCGTACCTTTGAAGAACTATTCTTCAAGTATCCCTCGATCAATTTCCAATGCATCCAAAGCAACACTCGAACGCAATGAACAGAACACGACCTCCTCGAACGTCTAAATGCACCTCGAACCCAATCGAGTCCAACTCGATCCACGAATTGATTTAGAACACCACCACAACTGTTATCTTGGTATTCTCGGTGTGAGAGTCCAGGAGTTGTGGGCTCTGTATGATCTTGGATTGAGGAAGATAGAAGGTATATAATCGAGTAGACGATCGAGTAAGTGGGAAATGAATCGTGTCTATCATATAGACGATGTACTCGATCGTTTAGAAAATGAAAGTCTATCGTATATACTTTGCTAATCGATCGTGTAGCAACGATCAACGAGTAACTATCGGATAGTCAACTCTTAGTTGATCATGTATACTCTCAATGGCTATCGCTTAGTAAAAACTATTTTTACTTGGTAGCCTTTTTCGTGAGATATTCCCAAATGAATCAACTACTAAATTTGGAAAACAATTTTCCTTTTATCTCACGGTTACCATAAAACTTCCAATAACCTCCCACTCAAATCAGTTATTAGAGAAAAAGAATTAATTATCATATAATTAATATCCTATAAATAAATTGATAACCAACGTATTATATTATATTTATAACCTATAGTTTTAATATTTCATCATATGAAATATATAAACCATAGTTCTTTTTCTATTTTACAGTACTTTAATATAAATCAAATTTATATTAATTTCTCCAATTAATGTATTTAATACATCATATCAATTATATCACATATAATTCAATTTTCTCTTGTTAATTTAAACACATCAAATCAACCCAAAATATGATTCTCAACTTGAACCCATTGAGCTACCAAGGGGACCTCATGGACCTGTAGCTTGAAGCTCCAATGGTACGTGAATAACTGACTAAACTCTTTAGTTACGAAATCCACCATCCGTTAACTGTTAGTCACTCCACTAAAGACCGACAACTACACTCTTTACACTACAAATATATTTCTGTGTCCATATGACCAATCAATAGTGCGATGACCCTTCACAAATTGCTCATAAGTACAACTGGGCCAATTTACCGTTTTGCCCCTGTAGTTACATCTAACTCCTTAAGTACCACTGATTCCTCTAATGAACAATAAGTCATAGTCCTACTATGACTGAGTCTTCTCTTCCAAAGAGAGGGTGTGGCTACTATATTCAAGACCCGAAATCAGCCCTTAAGGGAATAATTTATCTAGTTACTCCTGCTTTAGGGAATGAGTGAATTCCGTCCTATGTAGTTGAGTTTCCAACTCCCCAATCAGATGAATCCCCAAAAAGGTAGGCTTGTTGAGTTGGCAATTTGGCCACTCTCACCCATACTAATCAAATGACCATTCCCATAGGCAGGAGTTCCCAACTCACTTAGGATTAAGGTCATATCACCTATGGTCATTTTAGTGAAATGTAAGTCTCAATTATCAACGGCGTTATATAAAGAGGCTAATCATCTCGTGGTCCAATCTTATACAAACTCTTTGTATAGGATACCCCCGCTCGCATGTCTCTACGTGAATGGTCAGGATCGGACCATTTGTAGCACTTTACAACACTTATAAATATCTACAAAGTGGGTCGTATCCGTAGTGTCACAAGAATAAGGTATCCCTCCTTTATCCTTATACTACATACCATTTAGGTTATTACTTAAGGCATGATCCACTTGTATGTCTCACATACATGTTTAAGTTACATAAAATAACCACGGATCTTAGTTTATTAGATATGAGTAAATGCAAATAAAATAACATTTATTTTATTAATAACAATGTGTACAAAATGTTTACAAACTACGAGACCACCGGGAGAATTAGGACACCAATCCCATTAGAAAATTCTAAGTATTCAACGCCTAGTGAGGTTGGCGTTGGAAGGTAAGGCCAATATGTTAAGAAAAATATGAGCTTAATTATGGAAGTTAGTCTTAAAAGGGAGACCATTACTAGTAGCTAAAGTACATTGTTATGTCCACAGGGTTGACATCAATAGGAAAAGCTCATTAATCTTAAAAGAATTGCCCAAAGACTGTGAGTGACTATAAATGTTTCTGAATGTTTTAGTTAAAAGTTTATTCTCATGCTACCTTATTTTAAAGCAAGTTTTCCAAGCAAACCAAGTTTAGAAAAGATGCTAACGCATGCTAGTTTTTAAAAAAGAGTTTCTAAAATATGTTTAAAGTAGTGATGTGCTTAGTTATATGAAGCATGTGTTAGTAGTGATGTTTTATGATACCATGATTTCAATAAGCTTATTAATGGAAATATTTACTTAAAGGATATGATGAGCTCGATATTGAAGTACTTAATGAAGGTATCTAAGTAGTAGTACCTAGTTCAGTAATGATTCTTGACATCGAAGTTATGGTAAGGTGGGCATAATCTAGTTTTAACTCTATGTGCACATATGACAATTAGTAGTGAATGTGAGATTGAACAAAAGGGTTCTTTCTCAGTATTGGGTTGCAAGATATTTGATCAAAAGGGTTCTCATCCCAGCCTAAGTTTATGTTTAAGGAATTGAGCAAAAGGGTTCTCACCCAACTAGGATTCAGTTCAGCTATGTTTTCAAATATGATGAGTTTTAAAGTTTATATACATGTTTTCTTGGCAAGTTTTCAATTTTTAATATTCGTTTTACTAGCTTCCAATTCAAGTATGAGATTTATGTTTGATTTAAGTTACTCACTGGATTAGTAGCTCACCCCGTTTTAAATGTTTTGCTTTTCAGGTAGCAGTCATCTCCCAGAAGATAGTTGCACTGCTACTCTACCACTTCAAGTTTAGTTGAAGCAAACTTAGGTAGTTACTCGGTAAATATTTGTACACATGTGTTGCATACTAAGGACTAGTTCTGAATGTGTGGGACCCACTAAATCTTACTTCTGTATGTACATATTATAAGTTGCTATAAATGGTACCCTGAGGTTGTCTTAATGTTTGAAGTTCCGTTAGTTCTTGAATTTTATTTATGTTATTTAGGGTTCCTCAACAGGTTAGCTAGACAGTAAGTGGCACATAAGGAGTTGGTAATTGATGTCGTCACACTTTCTTTCAGGTTAATAGGAGAATCTAGGAGGGTGGAGGTTATGCATGGACATCTACATAATTATCGTATTTATAATACTCCTCCTTAGATGTCCATGGTATATAGAATATATGTCTCGTTAAAACGTTACTAAGAAAAACCTAATGAAGGAAAAATAGTACATCATTCATATACTTTAATAACTGCTTCATTAAAAATCTTGCTGGGAAAACCCAGTGGGACCATGGTCAAGGGAAAAAGAGTGCAGCATATTTACTCACCTTCATAAAAATATTACTTGATACTCTCGGTTATCACATACAAATGTTGTGTGTTTAACTTCTCAAATGTTAGTGCAAGTAACACCTTCAATAAGCCTCCCAAGTTAGCTTTTGAAGAAACTTGTTGAATAGTGATGTCAATACTTTATGCTTATCATCTTTATATAAAAAGACTATTGGCTAGCCTCGTGCATCATCAATATTTTAACATGATTTAAAGTAGTTGTTAGGATCTCCTTTATAAGATGCCATGATATTAAAAAAAAAAAAAAAAAAAAATCTTTTCTATGTACTAAGTAACCTGTTTAAGATCTAGTTCTAATGGGTTAGATAAGTAACTTGCATCTTCATAATCAACTAGATCACAATTACGAG
This sequence comes from Benincasa hispida, assembly GCF_009727055.1. Taxonomy (NCBI): domain Eukaryota; kingdom Viridiplantae; phylum Streptophyta; class Magnoliopsida; order Cucurbitales; family Cucurbitaceae; genus Benincasa; species Benincasa hispida. Next base: position 34,762,095 of record NC_052351.1, on the reverse strand, counting down.
AATAAAATAAATCCATATAAACTAATTCTCAATCATAACATATGTTTAACTCTACTCCAATATCTTTCTTTGGAGGTATATTATATTTATGCTACAACAAGTAGTATATAAACTAGTAAAGATATAAGTACACTTATTTTAAAAAAAAATTATGGTTCTTCGGGACCTAAAGTTCTTTATTATATTTATGATATCATATAATATAAATTTTTACACCAAGTGAATGAACCATCATAGGAATGTTCAATGATGGAACTAGTCCATATAAGATCGTTTATCTATAAATTGATGCAATTTCATTTGTTTTATGTTTTATTTGCAAGCTAAGACAAAATTTACCATCTCAATTTCTTTCTTAAGAAACTCTATCACTTTTGAAATCTCTTCAGGAGCTTCTCCTCAAATCATCAACATACATATAATAATAATGTATAGTAAATATCATGTTTGTGATTTCTTTATAAAAGCATGTGGACAAATAGGGTTATTTTTATATCCTCATATCATCAAATATGTAATAAGATGATTACTTTACATACATCAAGAATGTTTTATAAAAATCTCTGTGATATATATATCATTCTCTAATAGTTTATTTATATGATTTTAGTACATTTAATCCTTCAGGGATATATTATTAAAAGATTCATATATGTACAATAGCAATATCCATAAGATGTATGTTAAGCTTTTTTATGCACAATTGGATAAATTAAATATCTTGTGGTATTGTATCCACCATGGGATATAATGTCTCCTCATAATCAATACTAGTTCTTTGCGAGAATTGTTATGGAACTTATCTCGCTTTATATATTGTGATCTCATTCTATTTGTTTTTCTTACAAATATTCACTTGTATCTTGTATATTTGACATTCTTTAATGCCTGAACTGCTAGTTCTCACGATTTGGAAAATGAATTTATTTCTATTGGATTGTTTCTTTTCACATAAGTCAATCGTTTCTGTATCGCGATATTTTTCAACATAAATGAGTATTATAATACTCATTTACATATATTGTATTGTGAGCAACATTGTATGCAAAAATGTTATCAACTTATTTAAGTATGGTTTCATCTTTTTCTTGTTATGACATATAACTTATCAAGATCTCTTTATTATTCTTTTTTACTTCAAGATTCTCATGAGTACTCATTTTTAGGATTTCTTCTGGAATATCCATATTCTTAACTGAGTCATTTTGATTATATATTTTTTTTTACGATGATCTTTATCTTTGGAACTCATGTGTCTGTCCTGCTTCAGGTATATTGCAGACTCCTTAGTATTGACAACTTGTAGCATTGGGATAACAATTTTGGATGGTGTATTTGCAACCATTTTTTATAACTTAGTCACTTTCTTGCAATAATAAATATTCTATAAATACATCTAGCATTTACTTTGCAATATTTTGCAAATAAATTATCTTTTGAACTTCTAGTACAAAATGATCTGTATGATGATCAAAATGAGACAATACTTATGTGTTTTATTCGATTTATTCTTTAAACTTTTCCTTAACTCCTCCCCTAATGTTGAAAAATTTATCTCATTAATAACAATTAAATTGTGTAGTGAATAATCTACCTAGGGCTCAAAGTAATTAATTGATGTAAAATCAATTTCAACATATATTATAATTGTTCCATCTTAATTGTTGTTGTGGAACAATTTAAACATTTACTGCATATCTTGATGAAATATATTTGGTTTTTGTCCATAAGCTCATTAGTCATCGATCGAGCATACACAATAACATGATCTCATACAGATCTGGAAGTTTTGTTTTTTGAATATAAGCTACAGGATGTTCAACACTTATCCCAATCAATTATCAAATATTTGGGATGCAAACCCACTAGCATTGTCAAAACAAAATAATAAGTATATATATGACCATCAACTGGATGCACCAACAAAAATCATAAAACCATGAATTTGTTCCAAAAGTAGGAAAGGTTCAATTTCAATTTTAGCTAGTGAGAGTTTGATAATTAATCTCTTGAGAATACGACACCATGGCAATTTATTAGATGGAAGAATCTTCAAGTTCTTCAATGGATGTCAATGTATATTTTTAATAATTATTTTCATCATTGATTCAAAATGACTCATCATGTCAAATAAAAATATGTCTGGATCAATAAACTTCAAGTTCATTGTTGCATATATTTCAACTACACGAATATGTGTAAATATAATTTATTAGGAAAAATATAACTTTTCTATATGCACTCCCCATAGAAGAAAATAGATATAGTATATAAATATCATATATTATTTTTATTATCAATTTTTCTAGATGATATCTATTACACGTATACTTTCCAAATTTTCTAAACTTCTCTTTGATTTACAAGAGAATAAAATATGATCAATTGTCAATTTTGCTCATCTGACAAAATATGTTTTCTTTTTCAAAATCTTTAATCAAGTCTAAAGTACTTTATCATATTTGATTTTTTACTCCAAGCATTTTAATTTTTAAAAACATATTGTCTACTTTTAAGTATAATATGCATATATGTACTATATGCAAAATATAAATATTGTTTATTCCTATTCTTTTCAGAAGATTTAAAAGAAATCAAAATATCTCTCATATACAAGTTTTCAAAAACAATAATAATCTTTTCAAGAGATTCTAAGAAATTTGTAACATAATATCATATTTAGAGGTTGAAAATATAAGTTATGATCTCTTCAAATAAATTCTCAAACTTTGCTTCCACACATCGTTTCTTTTTCATTAATAAAGATTTTAATTCTTGTTGTACAACATATACAAGATTATTGTCTCTTTTACATCACATTTGAAAAATGAAATTCTCCTTCAAAGCATTATATATGTGTGGTGATTTTAATAGATTAATTACTTTCTCCTTCATTAACATGATTTTGATCTCAATCATTAAATATTGAAACATTCGCTTCAGGAAATGATATTATATTATTTGGTCAAAATTCATTTTTTTTATAGAAACATTTGTCTGTATGTTTTATTAAATATTTATCACAGTGTTTCAAACTTTCTTTCTCAAAGCATAACATGTTTGATATATGTTTATTAGTTTATAAGCATTTATTAATTTAAAATATGTGCAACTACAGGTGTATAGCAAAAACAACGAACACTAATTGAGGTATACTAAATCAAAATTAGCTTTAGGAAGAGTAATTAACTATTATGCATGCCTTTCAAACTTTGCCCTAAAAGAATTCAATCAAATACATAAACATATAAATATAAATATATATAAATTAAATATTCAACAACTAAATAAATTTCGATTCTAGCATAGTAAACAAAAATTGACTAATTCAACTCCCAGATAAATTCTCATGTAGAGGTGTTAAATACCCTAGCCTAGTCAAAACAATCCTTAGACAGGGTTCTCTTAGTCGATTAATATTTCTAATTTATTAATATTTTAATTAAGAGTTAATTGATAGATTAATGAATCTAACACATTGTTAATCTTATTAAAATAAATTCACTTTAAGAAATAATCTTTAATATCTTGAATCTTTGCAAATAAAATTACAGATAATTTTGAATATTTATTCTCATATTTGAATGATAAAATAATATTATTCGAAAAGAATCTTAACGAATAAAAGATAATATTATTATGAGAGAAATGTATCTTTATTTTTAAAAAAAACTCAAATCTTATCTAGAAGTATGTAATCCAATTAAGAAAACAAATATCTTAATTTAACTTTTCATATATAACAATTATATTCAAAGATATAGGAATGTGAATTGATCATCTCAATCAAATATTTCAAAAATAAGATGTATCATTTGCAGTATATGATAAATTTTAATCTAAATGACATATTTTATACAACAATTTTAAACATAGACAAAAAACTATATAGCATATTTGATATATCCATATAAAAATTAACTAAAAATTTAAAGTCAAGAAAAATTTGATTTTCAATATCTTTTCAATTTTGGATCACTCAAAATAAGGTTATTTGAGTTTCTATGAAAACTCATGCACATATACAATGAGTGAATTTTTGGGGAGTGAGATTTGGAGTCCAACAAATATATGTCTAAACAAATTCAATATGCTTGAGAAACTTGGAGACAAACAACAGTCTAATAGTAATACACTTAGATACAAAGTCATTAATAGTTGTAAGAGATTTCCTTTAATTTTATAATAAACCAACAAAGAATGCAAAGTCTCAAATTAACTAACAAATGATGTAAACCCAAATTGCAAATAAGACTAAAAAAAACTCATAAATGTTTCAAGCTACTACTGAAGATTTCAGTTTTAATTGTACGAGTTTTACAATTTGTTTAGGACAAACGTAAAATCTAATATTAAATAAATCAATTTTCAAACATATAAATCACAATTAGGGTATTTGGAGCTTTGTTTGAGGAAGATAATAGCCGCCACTTTAAAGTTATCATAAATCTTTTGATGGAAGTATATATTCTTGACAATTTGACATGAATGATTCTAAGGCTTATCTATTCAATATAGATATAGAGTATTTATGCTAACAATTGGTATCAGAGCATGGATTTCATGTTGAATTGTCGATTCATATTTGTTTGTCATGGATATTGATTCAATTTTTTGGCAAAGAAGTTTAAAGAATTAAAAAAAAAAAAAAAAAAAAATTGCAATGCACTGATTTTCCACCTCCACCGGCGAGCGACTTTTCATTAGCCGCATGTTTATTGAAATCATTCAATTAGGTGGATTTGAATTCGTTTCATTTGTTTTTAAAATATATATATATTTGATAATGTCCAATTCAATGGAATCCAAATTGTTTTATAAATTTGAATTTCCCAATTTCTTGTTGATGCTTTTAATTTGGTTTAGTTTGAGAAATTTGGTGAATTAGGTGGATTTCAATTTGATAGATTTAGTGAATTTAAGTTTTTTTTTTAAGGGAATAGCAGTATTAATTTAATAAATTTGAATGAAGTTGTGGACATGAAAAAATAAAAAACATGTTTATTAGAAAATGCTACTCTGGGACAAATTTTCATTGATGTTCTTAGTTTATTAATCAATCCGTTTGATTTTTCCGGCGATTCTTATATGATATTGTTTGATCTTGCCGGTAGTTCTTGATCTGGATTATTGATAATTGAGTGAATTTAAATCTAGCTTTTAAATTAATAAGGTTTGTGAATTTGAATCTAAAATTTTACTAGTGATTTAAGTCAAGATTTGAATAATCATGTTGTGGATTCAAGATTAATTGATCATGCTATGGTTTAAATTTAAATATGATTGATAATGTGGTAAATTTAAATTTAAATTTTGATTTGAATATTTTGGTGAATTTTAGATTTAAATTTGATTGATGATATTTAGCGATATTCACATGTTTTTGTGCTTTAATTGTATTAGTGTAGTAATTATTAAGTGAATATTTGGTAAAACTTATTTTAGGTTGTTCTTTCTCTTATTATTTTTGATTCGTACAATTAATGTTATTATATTATTGTGTCTTATATTTTAGATTGAGTTGGTCAAATAATATGTTACCAAAGTAGCCTCTGTTATCTAGATTAATTTTAATGTCTAAAATATAAGATGTGCATATTCATGAATTTTTATGCGGTAATTATCGGCCCAAAGGCAAGATAATTATTTTGCCCAAATTGGGATAGCATGTGGTAATGAGATATGTTGACAATTTATTAAGGAGTTTTCATGTGAAAAAATAAGTCGGTCCAAAGAAAGGCCTATTTTTTGACAGAGTAATTGTCTTAGTTACTTTGATTACCTTACGATTGAAGAGTACCATCTTACAAATGGGTGTTTTTTGCCCAAAGGTTGACATCAATGTTGGTTAGGTATCTTGTTAAAAGCGGCCACCACATATGGAAATTATTTTGTTATATTTTAATTGTGAGCAATGTTTTGTTGTTTATTGTTTTCCATGGTCTTACTCAATATATCTGGGGAAATCTTGAGTTCAATCCCTAAGTTGAATGGATCGAACTTTCAAGATTTGGAAGGAAACTTAGAGATACTTCTCGGGTGTATGGGATTTGGACCTTGCATTAAGGATCGATAAACCTACTTCTACTGAGTAACAGCCAAATACGGCTAATATAGAGAAGTAGGGAACGGTCAAATCGCATGTGTCTGATGATCATTAGGCACTCCATTCCGGAGTCTTTTCGGGGCTCTATCACAGAAAGTTGAAAATTGCCAATAAGTTTCTTGCTCAAATTGAGAAAATATTTTTTCTAAAAATGAGAAAGGGGAAGCAAGTAGTCTTTTGACTTCTTTAACTTCTATGAGGATAAGGGCAATGGAAACATAAGGGAGTACATTATGGAAATGTCCAATCTCGCAGGTAAATTAAAGGCCACTTGATTATCGAGATAAATGAAAAATTTACTTGTGCATCTGGGTACTTATCTCTCTTCCTGCACAAATTCACTCAGTTTAAGATAAGCTATAATACTCAGAAGGAATAAAATGGGTATTAATGAGCTTATCTCACAATGTGTGCCAAGAAGAGATAAATATTAAGAGAGAAATGATAGAAAGTACTCATTTGGCAACATGCTCTCGTGATAAGGAAAAAAGGAAAATTTGGATGCTGCAGAAAGGACATCTCAGCAGAATAAAAACAAGAAACAAGCTACTGAAAATCCTTTGTTTTTCTGCAAAAGGAAAGGTCACTTCAAGAATAGTGTCTCCCAAATACGCCAAGTGGTGCTGTAAAGAAGGGTAACACTACTTACTTTTGGTTTGTTCTGAAGTTAATTTAGCTCTCTCCTATACCTACAGATACTTGGTGGGATAGTTCTAGTGCCTACTACTCACATAAGTATATCAATGCAGGGTTGCCTGTGGAGCCGACCGCTAAGTGATGCTGAAAATTCATCTATGTGGGCGATGGCAAAGCAGTTCTAGTTGAAGCTATTGGAAATTTTAGACTACTTTTAAAAAACTGGTTGTTATTTGGATCTGAACGCAGACTTTTGTTGCTACCATCATTTAGACGGAATTTAGTTTTCTATTTCCAGTTTGGACAAATTTGGTTTTTCTTGTTCTTTTGGAAATAATAAAGTTTAGTCTTTTTCAGATTCTAAGCTTATTGTACCGGTTCTTTAATTGATAATCTATATATGCTTGATTTCTTTTGCTCATTTTAACAAGATCCTGTTATCTAATTCATGTGGTACAAAGCATAAATTAAATGAAAATTCCGCTATGTTATGGCACAAGCGTTTAGGTCACATCTCTAAACAGAGAATTCAAAGACTTGTGTCAGATGGAATTCTTGATTCCCTTGATTTAAGTAACTTCAACGTTGTGTGGAATGTATTTAAGGGAAAACAGACAAACATAGAAAATTAGGTGCCAACGGATGCTCAGACGTCTTAGAACTAATGAGACATACAGACATTTGTGGCCATTCCCTACGGCTCTTGTGAATGGACAACAATATTTTTATTACGTTCATAGACGACTATGCAGATTATTGTGCACTTTGTTAATAATGTAGGTTATTAAACAGAGAATTGAGTAAATATTAACCTTTACACTCTC
>NC_052351.1:34664385-34754504 GCF_009727055.1 Benincasa hispida | reverse complement strand
GCTACTGAAAATCCTTGTTTTTTCTGCAAAAGCGAAAGGTCACTTCAAGAAAGATTGTCCCAAATACGCCAAGTGGTGTGCTAAAGAAGGGTAAACACTTCTTTACTGGTTTGTTCTGAAGTTAATTAGCTTCTAATACCTACAGATACTTGGTGGGTAGTTCTAGTGCTACTACTTCACATAAGTATATCAATGCAGGGTTGCCCTGTGGAGCCGACCGCTAAGTTATGCTGAAAATTCATCTATGTGGGCGATGGCAAAGCCAGTTCTAGTTGAAGCTATGGAAATTTTAGACTACTTTTAAAAAACTGGTTGTTATTTGATCTGAACGAGACTTTTGTTGCTACCATCATTTAGACGGAATTTAGTTTTCTATTTCCAGTTTGGACAAATTTGGTTTTTCTTGTTCTTTTGGAAATAATAAAGTTAGTCTTTTTAAGATTCTAAGCTTATTGCGTACCGGTTCTTTAATTTGATAATCTATATATGCTTGATTTTCTTTTGCTTCATTTTAACAAGATCCTGTTATCTAAATTCATGTGGTACAAAGCATAAATTAAATGAAAATTCCGCTATGTTATGGCACAAGCGTTTAGGTCACATCTCTAAACAGAGAATTCAAAGACTTGTGTCAGATGGAATTCTTGATTCCCTTGATTTAAGTAACTTCAACGTTGTGTGGAATGTATTAAGGAAAACAGACAAACATAAGAAAATTAGGTGCCAACGGGATGCTCAGACGTCTTAGAACACTAATACATACAGACATTTGTGGTCCATTCCCTACGGCCTCTTGTGAATGGACAACAATATTTTATACGTTCATAGACGACTATGCAAGATATGGGTACCTATATTTAATTCATGAGAGTCTAAATCCTTGGACGTTTTCAAGTCTTTCAAAGTTGAAGTCGAACTTCAACTTGGAAAGAAAATTAAGGCTGTCAAATCTGATCGTGGTGGTGAATATTACGGTAGATATGATGGATCAGGTGGCAACAACGTCCAGGGCCCTTTGCCAAAATATCTAGAGGAATGTGGAATCGCTCCCGCAATACACTATGCCGGGCAACTCCAGCATGAATGGTGTAGCCAGAGAGCGCGAAATAGAACACTTAAGGAATATTGGTAAGAAGTATGATTAGTCATTCTTCTCTACCAGAATCCCTCTGGGGTGAGGCACTAAAGACTGAGCATATATCCTTAATAGGGTACCTAGTAAAGCAATAGTTAAAACCCTTATAGCTATGGACAGGAAAGAAGCCTAGTATTAGGCATCTTCACATCTGGGGTTGTCCAGCTGAAGGCTAGGCCTTAAGGCCTATAAAAGAAAATTGGACTCAAAAACTATTAGCTGTTATTTTGTTGGGTATTCTGAGCACTCCGGGGTTTCAAGTTTACTGATACCCACTTCTAGATCATTGCTTTGAGACAGGAATCTCAGAGTTCCTTGAGGAATTGAGTTTGCGGGAAGAGATATTAAGGAGAAGTTGTCTTTTTGAAGAGGAATGGTTGTTGATTCCTCATTGTGATTATACAAGATGTTCAGGTCAATTCCAACTTTCATTGTTGACCATTATAGAACAAGACAACATTTGAAGTCCCCGTTGTTGAGCCTGAAGTTCAAACTCAAAACCTCAGAAGTAGTGCCATGAAGAAGATCCCTCAGTAGAGCAAGAAGAAGTGCAATCAGATTGATTATATTGTGTATTTCTTCAAGAAATCAGGAATGATGTAGACGTAATGGAAATGATTCAATCTAACTTCCAACAAGCTTATACACAAGTTCTAAAATCTCGAAAACTGGATAACATGCTATGGAAGAGAGACAATAAAATCCATGAAAGACATGACGCGTTTGGGAACTTGCGAACTGCCATCATCAGGAGTGAAACCCATAGGTTGTAAATGGATATTTAAAACCAAAAGGGATTCACATGGCAATATCGAAAGATATAAGGCTCGTCTTGTTGCAAAGGGTTTTACTCAAAAGGAAGGCATTGATTACAAAGAGACTTTCTCTCCGATTTCATCGAAAGACTCTTTTAGGGTAATCATGGCACTAGTAGCTCACTTTGATTTAGAGCTACATCAAATGGATGTAAAAACCGCGTTTCTCAATGGGAACATTGATGAGATGATCTATATGGTGCAACCAGAAAACTTTGTATCTGGTAATTCAAAGTCTATGGTGTGTAAATTAAATAAATCCATCTACGGTCTCAAGCAAGCCTCTCGTCAATGGTATCACAAATTCCATAAAGTGATAACCTCATTTGGTTTTGAGATGAACATTGTGGAAGATTGTGTATATCACAAGTTCAGTGGGAGTAAATCAATCTTTCTGGTGTTATATGTCGATGATATACTCATAGCTAGTAATGATGTAGGTTTATTGCATGACACTAAGAGATTTCTCAAAAGAAATTTTGAGATGAAGGATCTTGGTGATGCTTCTTTTGTATTAGGGATTGAAATACTGCGAGATCGTTCTCAAGGTATTTTGAGATTGTCACAAAAGAACTATATTGAAAAGATCTTGAGTAGATTTGGCATGAAAGATTGTGCGCCAGGAGATACCCCGATCGCTAAAGGTGATAAATTTCATTTAGGTCAATACCCCAAGACCACACTCGAGACTAAGGAGATGCAGAAGGTTCCCTATGCATCGGCCACTGGAAGTCTAATGTATGCTCAAGTATGTACACGTCCAGATATTGTGTTCATAGTTGGAGTATTAGGTAAATATTTGAGTAACCCAGGGATGGATCATTGGAAAGCAGCCAAACGGGTTATGAGGTATTTACAGAGAACAAAAGATTATATGCTCACTTATCAGAGATCAGAAGTTTTGGAGATCATTGGGTATTCTGATTCTGATTATGCTGGATGTCAAGACACTTTGCGATCTACTTCAGGTTATATCTTCATGTTGGTTGGAGGAGCTGTATCTTGGAAAAGTGTTAAACAAACACTTATGGCTTCTTCTACCATGGCTGTGGAATTTATAGCATGTTATGAGGCATCCAATCATGGAATATGGTTGCGAAGTTTTGTCACTGGGCTGCGGATAGTGGTTGGCATAGGAAGACCACTAAAATTATTTTGTGACAATAAGTCGGCTGTGATGTATTCCAACAACAATAGAAGCAATACGAAGTCAAAGCATGTAGACATGAAGTTTCTGGTTGTTAAAGAAAGAGTTCAGAATGGTCAAATTTCGATAGAACATATGGGAACAAACTCTATGGTTGCAGATCCATTGACTAAAGGTTTACCACCTAAAGTTTTTCATGAGCTTATTGCTCACATGGGTGTTAGTCACTTTTCTGATTCCATGGTTTAGTGGGAGTTTGTTATTGAGGATGTTCTTTGACCTTATTTTGTTTATTTTCTATATAAATTTGAATGGTTTATGTTCTTATATCTGAACTTGTTTATCATGTATCAGTTTAGCATAAAGTTTTTTAGAATGATCTCATTAAGGAATTTGGACCAGTTGGAAACAGGCATGATCTAGATCACTTTGCATGTAGTTTCCATGTTATCCATCCATACTTGATCTATGTCATTGAATGTATTGGAATTGGTGATCAAGGAAGGTTTAGTTACAAGGGTAGTGATGAAAACCGTCTTGATTTCGTGCTAATACAGGAGATGGACCAGATTGAACTAAAGGGCAATTCTATTATTGAAATAACCTGTTTATGCGCGCTTAAGGTTTATGTGATCTAATTATATGAGGTACATAAACATAGCCCAAGTGAGAGATTGTTAGACATATTTAAATAATAATATGTTTAATTAAAGTATAGGCTATGTATGTGGATTAATAATTTATCACATTGGATTATTTTATTAGATTGGGCCCTATTATGTGATCTAATTAATTAAGACCCTAGATTCCTAATTGAGTATGGACTTAATGGGTAGAAGTCTATTCCTAGTTAATTAGGATTTAATGGGAACCCTAATTGAACTAGTATATAAAGAGACCTTAGGCTATGGTCTCCAAGATACCAAAAAATAAGCACTCAGTCTTTCTTGAATCCCATCTAGAGAGAGAGAGAGCTTTGGTTGAGGAAGATAATATCCGCCACTTTAAAGTCATCATAAATCTTTCAATGGAATCTGGTATGTATATATTCTTGACAATTTGACATGAATGATTCTAGGGCTTATCTATTCAATATAGATATAGAGTATTTATGCTAACATGGTGGTTACAAGAATGAAACATAAAGAGATGACAAGATAACTATGGAAATTACTTGAGATGTTAATCGACGAGTTTTAATCTATGGAGGTTATGCATGGACATCTACATAATTATCATATTTATAATAGTTTGTATATAATATAATTTTTTAAAAAAATAGATTTACCTCCCACGAAGTTGAAAAATACTAAACAAAATTACTTTGATAATTGAAATGATTAGTGATCTACTACACTAATTGAGACAAAAAAGAGAAAAAGAAAAAAGAAAACTATAAAAAAAAACGAGAAGAAGATCAATAAGAGAGATATAAATGCAAAGAAAAAGTTAAAACAAATATAATTAATGATAAGAATAAAACAAATTTGCTATAAATACAAACAATTATATTTTAAATTTCTCGCTAACTAAATACAAGGGGAAAAAAAAAAGTTCCGTTCTATTTTTCCAAAACAAAACATTTCCTCTAAGTTATTTTAGATATTTTTATCTTGATTTAGATAATATAAGCTTCAAATTTGCAAGAAGAAAGGAAATCTTCAATTTGAAGAGTTTTTGTTCCACTCTATTTGCCTTCCACCATTATCCCTCCTGACCATCTCTTTAATCCATAGTGATGAATGTTTCACCATTCTTGAAAATGGAAGATTTAAGCTATGATTTCTGTGACACCTCTTAGCTTGTTGTTATGACTTGTAAACACAAGAAAGAGTAAATAAGGAGATGTGGGCATGAAGAAGAGAAAATGAGCAGATGTTTATACTAGAAGATTAGAGGGAGGTTGGAATTTCATGGATTAGGAGAGAGAGGGGAGAGTTAATGAGGGAGAGAAGGGAAATTCGAATGTGAATGGGTGTGAGAGAGATAAATTTGAGAGAGGAATGTGAATGGGTAGAAGAAGGTGGTTAACGAGGAATAGGCTAGGGCCAACAAGAGCGTAGCTTAATTGGCATAATGTTTGTACTGTCGACTTCGAAGTTTGAGGTTTGATTCTCCCACCCCACACTTTAATTATAATATCTTTCAAAAAAAATAATAATAATTAAGGTTAGGGAGTATTTATTATTATTATTATTATTATTATTATGTAAATTGCATGATAGTTAATACACAAAAAATGCTCTACATTAAGTTTTCTAAGACATTTGCATTGCTTTACACATAGCATTAATTTTCTTTTCTCCACAACTTGCCTAGATTGAACAAGTCATTCCATAATTTTTAATATTTATTGAATCTTAATCAATAATATGCTTCTGATACTATTGTGTATGATTCAATAATTATTCAAACACTTTATGGCCCAATCTGAAGTTACATAGAAAATGAATTTCATACACCTGATTCTATACCTTTATGATCCATTTCTACAATGGCATCCACACTGTTCCAACTGTTCAGAGTATAAAACTAACTGCTCTCTTAACAAAAACTATACTCTCTACTTTTTCTTTTCAAGTGAGCTATATAATTTCAGGGTATTTTTGTTCCATAATCACTACCTTATTGCAAGCCAGCCTTAGGTGGCACTGGATCTGTGCAGTGCGAGAATCCCTCTCAACTTTATGAGCAACAAGCCTTGAGAATTTCTTGGATATCTGGATCATCCCCAGCTTCTTTATCCTAAAGTTTAAGAAATAATAATAATAAATAAATAAATAACTTGACAATTTGTAGCTTTGCAGATAAAATTTGCATCTACCAAAAGGGAGAAAAAAAAGGGTTTTCAGAAAGTGGCAGAGTTTATCTTAGATTCAACCCTGAAGACTTGGGGTCAGAGTTTTATTATTGTTGTTGTTTATCCACTATGCAGGAGATATTGTTTTACCAGGAAAATAAAATCGAAAAGAATGATTGATTTGGATTCTTATTGTAGCAAAAGATGTTATGAAATCGATAATCAAAGATAAACAGACAACGTAAACAGTAGAGAATCGACATAGAGTTTTATGTGATTTACTAATAGTGTGTTAACTACATCCACAGGTAAAGGAAGAGAGCAATTTAAGCCAAAATAATAAATTCATGGCATTCCAATAAAAGAGATGACAAATAAGAAGATATATGGGACAAGTGTCATACCTTGTGAATGTAAGAGATGTTATTTTTACCGGGACCTGCAACTATGATGCCACCTTGCTGCCTGAAAAATGGCACGAATATACTTTTCTCGTTAAGCATATTTGAGAGAGATGTGACAAAAAAAAAAATGAATGATCAATAAATCTAAAATTGATCGTTTAACCAATAACCAAGTATTCAGGGTACTGAACTACATTTTTTAAGACATGCCATGATGAGTTTCCCACAGAAAGTGAGAAGGGTATCTAAAGTGAATGTTATATGCAACGTGAGTCCTCCATTTTAATCAAATGAATCAGGGGAATATTCAGATATAAGCTTGCTAATGTGATAACTGATAATGGGTAATAAAGGTGGTAATCTCTAATGAAATAGTTATAGTGATTGGTGGTTAACGGGCAATGTACTCCAAAATAAGAAGAGGTAGCTTGAAAAAGAGAAAACTCTCACCGAAGCTAGAGAGGTGAACGATAGATGACTATTTGAGAGGAGAATAGGGGTCCCATGGTCAAGGAAAAAATTATTGGGAGTATGACCAAAGTCCTACATTGGCTAGTAAAAGAAAAGACGTGAAACCAAAAGTAAAAGCAAAACCATGAGACCTTATGTCCAAACTGATAATGGGTAGTATATCTCAAACTCAGTGGATCTTACTACTTGTTCATGTCAACTCATGAAATTTAATCATAGTTCACTGAGTGTAGTAAAAAATCTAAATTGCCATTTTTGTTCTCTTCACAGTGAAGAAAGAACATGTGAGAGCCTTAGTTAGAGATATACTAAGATTATAAGTAGGATAATAGTAAGGGCACAAGGTTTATTAGCTAGAGGTGCCTTGGTTATAAATATAATGTGTTAGGGTCCCTAGAGGAGTGGATCATTTTAGTAGGAATTTCTATTGTGAGAATTTGGAGAGTGTAGCCCTTTCGAAAGGCTATGATATTGTAGTTTCTTCATTGAATTACTATATACATTTCTATCTTTTAGTATTTTTGTGTTATTGGTTGTTCTTGAGTTTTCTTGTTAGGTAGTATCCTAACAAAACACAACATATGAAAGACTGAATATTCTTCTAGTAGCACATAAAGGAAGGAATTATGTATTTGCCTATTCGCTTAACAGTTTTGTTCAACACAGTTCATAACTTTTAGAAGGATGGAAAGAGCGAGAGAGAGACGGAGAATAGTTAGAATTTTCAGTTACCAGCCCCCTCTAGTCACAGTGTCCTTTTGAAAAGAAAGATTCCAATCTTGCCGATAGCCTTCCATGTATAGCTCAATAATCTTGAGACCCGCCTATAAAGTCATACAAGCAACCAAAGTAAGCACTACAAGCGGATATGATTACTGTGATACTTAACTCCTAACTTACTTTGGGAGTAAATGTGGTTGTAAACCCAGAGACAAAATTTAGAGCCTCGTATGATGAATGTGCAGGATCAGCATAAACTTCTGAAATAGATAGTATGCTTTCATCAGTTAATCAAAATGCTTTACAATTAAATGAATGGGGAAAGAGGTCCAGTTGAAATTATTACTCAGAGAATACCGGGATTTGATTTATTTATTATTTTTTTCCTCTGATGCTAGATTCCAATTCTAAATACATATATAACTGGTCAACATCGATTCAAAAGAAAATCAACAGCCCTATCTTACTGGAAGAACTTCTCCAGATCCGTTTTCATTCTTAAGTACTACTGTTTATAACCATTTTCAGTTCCTCAACAGAAATACTAAAAGATCCTAAAGGGACAACCGTTAAACTGTTATCTCTGATCAACATATAGTTCAAAGGAATATTTAGTGCATGCAAAACATTTAACTAGCAATAGCCTAACTAGATAACTTCTACACATCCGGCAAATTTCTTCATTAACACCTGATTGATCTCTATTATATATTGTACACATAAAGAAGTCACAAAATATCAGTTCCAAAATTCTTCCACAGTGGCAGGAACTTACCTCCCTGAAATTTTGTTTGCTCATTGAATGCTTTTGCCTACATCATAATGCTAACAGTAAATAAGGATCGATGAAGTGAAAAACAGATTTTGATGTGAGATAATGAAGCAGAGATAATCTACTGATGGTCCATAACCATACCGTCCAACTCAAAGGCAAGAATGGAAATAATACGGCTCAACAAATAAAGTGTGTCATGATCCAAACCACCATGCCTGATAAAATCCTCAAATATAACATTCTGCAAAATCTCCATTGAGGATTAATTTCATACCTGATCAATGCTACCAGGTCCAATCAGCACAAGAGCCACACCGGATGCATCCAATAAGTCCTGCTACCACATCATGAACTGTGTGATTAATTCTTGAAATTTTCTTAATTTGCAGTAGAAAAGCCATTAGTTGACAGGAAAGAGCAGTAAGCATGACTCTACTGACAATACCAATCAATATATACACATATCATATAATCAAAATAATAGTGAGATACTAGTTCTAATGTCGCCATTAGCAATATAAATGGAGCATGCTAAACTTATACTAATTTGATCCAAGATTGAGAAGGCAAAGGTCTTGAAGCGAACAATATCCCGAACATATATAGATTAAATCACCAATCGGCCCAAAGGCTTAATCTAATGAACGACGATTAATTTAATATTATATCAACACTTTAACACTCTCTTCAAGGCTTAGAAATTTGTAAAAAAGTCCCAATTAATTAGAAATCAATATTAATTTGAGAGAATATAATATTGCAAAAATTTGAACACAAGACCTCCTTGACCTTGTTTTGATACCATGTTAAATAACCTGTCGACCCAAAAGCTTAAGCTAATAGGTGAAGTAAACTTAATATCATATCAACATTTTAACAATATATATTCAAATTTTTAAGTACAACAAATGTGGAGCATGAGTATTTGAACCTCGAACTTCAAATGAAGAAGTAAGTATCAATTACCAATGAATTATACTCACTTTGGAAGCAAATATATTCAATTTAAGCAACTCTTGTATTGATTATGCAGGCTCGTTACCTTCTTGGATGCAAGATAATCAGCACGTTTTCGGCAAAAGACACACCTGTAGTGACACAAATCTACTTATAAAGCGAAAAATAGAAACTGAAAAACTGTTGTCAGTTAGATATATAAAATTCAAAGCAAACAAATACCCAAAATGACGCGCAAATGCAACAACAGCTTTCCTGTCTTTCCAGAGATCGGAAATCGGAATTCCATTGCCGTTCAAGTCAAACACCTTCACCGAATCCAGTAAATCTGCAGTGTTCCCACTCTCCACATACGATCCAAGTTCTGTAAACCACATTTCATCAACCACGGCCCGCAGTAACCAGGAAAAAAGCCATAACGCACAGAGAAAATTGGCTTACCGGGAGAACCAGATATTGCCGAGACGACGACGCCAGTTCGCTGAAATGAGAATTTTACAGTATCGCTGCAGTGCGAGAAACTGGAATTAAAGAGAAGGTTTCGATGACGGAGATTATATAAACCACGCGGAGATTGGCTGGATTTTCTTTGTAGTAGCGCAGAATTGTAAGTAAGTGAAGCCGATAGAGTCGCCGCCATAAGTTCTACCGGAATCAGCGGCCGGCGGCTGGCGTCGATGCAGGAATTTTGGAGCTGAAGCTAAACGTGGCGGGTAGATGAAGATTTAATTTTCTGTAGCGATGATTTTAAACCAAATATTAAGCGGACCAACCATCTATCGCCAGGTTATCACTCTTGGCAAAGTGGAGGGGTGGGGAAGTTTCTCGGATCTCCACTCTTTGCTCCAACCCAAACATCCCTATGTTATAGTAATTCATTATCATAGCAACCCATGAATAGAATCTTCAATAATATTGAAAAATCTAAAAGACAATAAAGGAAAGTAATATGAAAAAGAATAATTAATGAAATAATTGAATCTTTTTTCAAAAACTTTTAGGTCTCATATATCTGTTCAACATTCGACAGTTATTTGGTGATTTATTATTTTACTTCACGAGTCTCACGTAATTCTTAAATATTTATTTATAATTTAGAGAATATAATGTATTCATAATATCGTAGTATCATAATTTTTTTTTCCATAAAAGAAGTTGGTCTTTAAAATCATATGGAGTTTTTCTTATACAATCAAGTATGTGTACTATTTAGGGTCGTTTGGTTTGAGATTTTAAAAATATCCAGAAATTAAGTATGTCTGGAAATAAAAAATATGGAAATAAGATTGTTGGGAATCAATGATGACGGTGTTTGGTTGTACCTGTAAATGTTATAAAAAATTTAAGGTAACAAATTAGCTTTGTATTTTATTTATAAAATTAATAATGGACACTTCTATAAATTTTGTATAGATTAATTGATAAACAATAAATTCAATTCAATTTTTAAGTACAATTAATTATTTAATTATTAAATAATAATATTAATTACTAGTGCTTGTAAAATGAATAATTTATAATCAAAGTTACTTGATTACATAATTTGATGTATCAATTTGATGATTTTATATAAATATGATATATTGATTGATAAAACAATTAAAATTGGTTTTTAAAAATAAATATAACATTTTGTGATTAAAAAATAACGAATTATAAACAATCAATGATAAACTAATTATGATTATTTAAAATAATCTCATAGAATATTAATCATAATGATACTAGATTAACTATATACATAAGTTATTAATGCATCATGTTTATTATATAATAATTAATTTATCTATGAATATGGAGTAGTTAAATTCAAATGTTATAATTTAAAATTTAATATCATTTTCTAAATTGTAAATTTAATATCCATATATAAATTAATTTTAATTATATAAAATAAAAAAATTAATTCATGTATTAAAGGGAGAGAGATCGTGGGTGCCAAGAAAATCACACTTTTTTATGAGTATCGTCTATAAATATAAGGATGCATGAAAATAGTCTATTCTCTTCAAAACTTGTACCAAACAATGGGATATGTATCCCTTACCCATTATCACCCTTATTTCCATTATAATTCCCTCAATCCAAACCCCATCTTAAGGGTGTTCTTTGAAACTGCAAAAGTCGAATCGAATATTCACTAAAATCAAATTTCTACAGTGCGGTTCGGTCTAGTGTAATTATAAAATTGAATTATTCGGTTTGATTTGATTTTAAAACTAAAAATCAGATTAAAATCGAACTGAACTACACTAATTTAAAAATTGATTATATATATAAACTTATTGGGTTACTTCTTAGTTCTTATCGTCTTCTTATTCATAGCTTAAGAATAAATTCAAATATTATATCATATATGGTGTCATGTGCAACTTTACGCATCGATTCTTTACGGTTTATTCTATAATAATTAATTTATCTATGAATATGGAGGAGTTAAATTCAAATATTATAATTTAAAATTGAATATCATTTTCTAGATTATAAATTTTATATCCATATATAAATTAATTTTAATTATATAAAATAAAAGATTAAATTTATATATTAAAAAGAGAGAGATCGTGGATATAAGAAAATCACACTTTTAACTGAGTATCATCCATAGATATAAGGAATACATGAAAATAGTTTATTTTTATGTCTAAAGCTTCAAAACTTGTACCATACAAGGGGATATGTATCCCTTACCCACTCCCACCATTATTCTCATTTTAATTTCTTCAATCCAAACACTCCTTAAGGGTGTTATTTGAAATTGCAAAAATCAAACCGAATGTTCACTAAAATCGAATTTCTACAACCCCACCACCACCACTACCACCACGAACTACATTAATTTGGTTCAATTTGACCTCTAAATCGAACTATGAACATCTCTAGTACTACTCTCATTAATTATTTGCAACATCAATATTATTTTGAAAATGAAGTAAAATCAATCTCAAATAAAAATATTTGTGAAGATAAAACTACTGTATGAACAAATGGAATATTATACTTCAATTAATTTATCGTAATTTACCATATACTTGAGAAATGACTTGTCTATTTTGGAATTTTTGTGGGCCTATCTATTTCTTTTTGGAATGAAATTGATTCTCTAATCTTTGGAAGCTACTCTTAAGACCATACTATCATGTCTGCGAGACGTAGGTTATTGATGTGATCTTACACAAAACACATATACGATATTTTGTTTGCGTTTTACATCTACACCATATGTTGTACACGGTAATGTTAGACATATTTAAATAATAATATGTTTAATTAAAGTATGGACTATGTACGTGGATTAATAATTTATCATATTTTATTAGATTGGGCTCATCTAATTAATGAAGACCCTATATTACTAATTGAGTATGGACTTAATGGGTAGAAGTCCATTCCTAGTTAATTAGGGTTTAATGGGAATCCTAATTGAACTAATATATAAAGAGACCTTAGGGCTATGGTCTCCGATATACCAAAACAATAAGACTCAGTTTTTCTTGAATCTCATCTAGAGAGAGATCCCATTAAGGCATTCGGAGTTTTGGTTGAGGAAAACCATAGTCATCCATCATCATCAATTTGACTATGGAATCCAGTTGACAATTTGACACGAATGATCATAGGGTTTATCTATTCAATATAGATATAAAGAATTTATGCTAACAAGTGGTATCAGAGCATGAATTTCATGTTGGATTGTTAGTTTATGCATTTTCCATTGGCATTGTTGATTAAATTTTAGTTTCGGTAAAGAATTTAAAGAATTAAAAAAAAAATGGTCGACTTACTATGGCAGCGTTGTAAACTCATCGGATGGAAATCTCGGCGGTCATTTTTTTCTTTGACAATATGTGTTCTTGCAACCCGTATTCCTGTATGTGGTATTTGACATACCCATCACCGATTATGAATGATGTGCTAGTGGTGGATTAAAGTGACTTTTTTTTTGTTGATTATTTTGATTGAACGTGGTTTCCTAAAGTTTTTTTTTAATTTAAAAAAAAAAAAACTTAGTTCTATTATTATCAAAATTAAGGATGTTCAGTTCAACATTGTTGACAAAAGTCCACCAATGTGATGAAATCTACTGGAAAAAAGTTAAAGACCAATCGAAGGAGTTAGGTCTTTAGCTGCTGCAAGTTTTACCCATCAAGACTTTCGGTTAATGACTTACTGGAGTTGCCGTTAGGCGAAGGTATCGGTCAACTACTGATTAAAGTCTTGCCGGCGGTTCTTGATTTTAATTATCAGTTTTTTTCTTTAATTCTTAATGGATGACTTTATGAGTTCAGTTTTAAATTTGATTAATAATGGAAAAGTTAATGTTGTCGCTGTTTATTTTTTTTTAATTGAAAATTTATGTTAATACTTAATTGATGAATATGAGTTTTTTTTTTTTTAAAAAAAAAAAAAAAAAAAAAAAAAAAAAAAAAACTGAATTGTGATTGATAATTTTGGACACTGGTGATTTTTTTTTAAAAAAAAAAAACTGATTAAATTTAGTGAATTTATTTTTTAATAGTTTGATAATATTGAATTTGTCAACTATTTGGATTAATTGCTGATTGAACTTCTTGCCCCTGTTTCTAAGTTCTATTGATTAGTAACTTGGTGAAATTATTGAAAAAGGTTCTTAGTTCTTGATTGATAAGTTTGTGAATTAAAATCTACAATTTGGTTGTTTTTGTGATATTCACATGTTTATGTTACTTTAATTGTATTATATATATGCAATTATTAAGTGAATTTTGTAAAAGACTATTTGGTGTTCTTCCTCCTTTATTTTTTGTGCAATATATTATTATATTATTGTATCTTATATTTTAGATTGAATTGGTCAAAAATAATATGTTACCAAAGTAGCCTCTATTATCTAGATCGTTCTAATTATGAAATATAAGATGTGCATATTCATGAATTTATGCGGATAATTATCGGCCCAAAGGAAGATAATTATTTGGCCAAATTGTGGGTATACATGTGGTAATGAGTATGTGGCAATTATAAGATTAATCATGTGAAAAATAGTCGGTCCAAAGAAAGTTTATTTTTTGACAGAGTTAATTGTCAGTACTTTGATTACTACATTGAGAGTACCATTTAGGTGTTTTCTTGCCCAAAGGCTGAATATCAATGTTGTGCTAGGTATCTAAAGGGGCCCACCACATATGTAAAATTATTTTGTTATGTTTTAATTGTGAGCATATGTTTTGTTGTTTATCCTACTAGTATTAGGCATCTTCACATATGGGGTTGTTCAGCTGAGGCTAGGCCTTATAGGCCTAATGAAAGAAAATTGAACTCAATAAGTATTAGCTGCTATTTTGTTGGGTATTCTGAGCACTCTCGGGGTTTCAAGTTTTATGATCCCACTTCTAGATCATTGTTTGAGACAAAAAATGCTAGATTCCTTGAGGATGTTGAGTTTGAGGGGAAGATAACATAAGGAAAGTTGTCTTTGAAGAAGAACTGGTTTCTTTTCCTCATGTGATTATAAATGATGTTCAGGCTCCAATTTCTGACTTCATTATTGAACCAATTATAGAATAAGACAACATTTAAGTCTCTCTTGTTGAACCTGAAGTTCAAACTCAACAACCTCAATAAGTGCCACTAAGAAGATCTACTAGAGAGAGAATAAGTGCAATTTCAGATGATTATATTGTGTTTCTTCAAGAACATTAGAATGATGTGGGCGTAATAGAAGATGATCCAATCAACTTCCAACAAGCTTTACAAAGTTCTTACTATAAAAAGTAGATAAGTGCTATGGAAGAGAAAATAAAATTCATGAAAGACAACGACGTTTGGGAACTTGTCGAACTGCCATCAGGAGTGAAGCCCATAGGTTGTAAATGGATATTTAAAACCAAAAGGGATTCACATGGCAATATTGAAAGATATAAGGCTCGTTTTTTTTGCAAAGGGTTTTACTCAAAAGGAAGGCATTGATTACAAAGAGACTTTCTATTCGGTTTCATCGAAAGACTCTTTTAGGGTAATCATGGCACTGCTCACTTTGATTTAGAGTTATACCAGATGGATGTAAAAATTGTGTTTCTCGATGGGAACATTGATGAGACGATTTATATGGTACAACCAAAAAACTTTGTATCTGATAATTCAAAGTCTATAGTGTGCAAATTAAAGAAATCCATCTACGGTCTCAAGCAAGTCTCTCGTCAATGGTATCACAGATTTCATGAAGTGATAACCTCATTTGGTTTTGAGGTGAACATTGTGGAAGATTGTGTATATCACAAGTTCAGTGGGAGTAAATCAATCTTTCTGGTGTTATATGTTAATGACATACTCATAGCTAGTAATGATGTAGGTTTATTGTATGACACTAAGAGATTTTTCAAAAGAAATTTTGAGATGAAGGATCTTGGTGATGCTTCTTTTGTATTAGGAATTGAAATACTGCGAGATCGTTCTCAAGGTATTTTGAGATTGTCACAAAAAGAACTACATTGAAAAGATCTCGAGTAGACTTGACATGAAAAACTGTGCGCCGGGAGATACCCCGATTGCTAAAGGTGATAAATTTCATTTAGGTCAATTCCCCAAGACCACACTCGAGACTAAGAAGATGCAGAAGGTTCCCTATGCATCGGCCATTAGAAGTCTAATGTATGCTCAAGTATGTACGCGTCCAGATATTGCGTTCATAGTTGGAGTGTTAGGCAAATATTTGAGTAACTCGGGGATGAATCATTGGTAAGCAGCCGAACGGGTTATGAGGTATTTACAGAGAACAAAAGATTATATGCTCACTTATCGGAGATCAGAAGTTTTGGAGATCATTGGGCATTCTGATTCTGATTATGCTGGATGTCAAGACACTTTGCGATCCACTTCAGGCTATATCTTCATATTGGCTGGAGGAGCTGTATCCTGGAAAAGTGTTAAACAAACACTTATGGCTTATTCTACTATGGCTGCGGAATTTATAGCATGTTATGAGGCATCCAATCATGGAATATGGTTGCAAAATTTTGTCACTGGGCTGCAGATAGTGGTTGTCATAGAAAGACCACTAAAATTATTTTGTGACAATAAGTCGGCTATGATGTATTCCAACAACAACAGAAGCAATACGAAGTCAAAGCATGTAGACGTGAAGTTTCTGGTTGTTAAAGAAAGAGTTCATAATGGTCAAATTTCCATAGAACATATGGGAACAAACTCTATGGTGGCAGATCCATTGACTAAAGGTTTACCACCTAAAGTTTTTCATGAGCATGTTGCTCACATGGGTGTTAGTCACTTTTTTGATTCCATGGTTTAGTGGGAGTTTGTTATTGAGGATGTTCTTTGACCTTATTTTGTTTATTTTTTATATAGAATAAAGTTAATGGTTTATGTTTTATTATCTGAACTTGTTTATCATGCATGCAGTTTAGCATAAAGTTTTTTTTTTTTTTTAATGATCTCATTAAGGAATTTGGACCAGTTGGAAACAGGCATAATCCAGATCACTTTGCATATAGTTTCCATGCTATCCATCCACACTTGATCTATGTCATTGAATGTATTGGAATTGGTGATAAAGGAAGGTTTAGTTACAAGGGTAGTAACGAAAGCCGCCTTGATTCCATGAAATAACCTGTTTATGCGCGCTTAAAGTTTATGTGATTTAATTATATTAGGTACATAGACATAGCCCAAGTAGGAGATTGTTAGATATATTTAAATAATAATATGTTTAATTAAAGTATGGGTTATGTATGTGGATTAATAATTTATCACACTGGGTTATTTTATTAGATTGGGCCCTATTATGTGATCTAATTAATTAAGGACCTAGATTCATAATTGAGTATGGACTTAATGGGTAGAAGCTCATTCGTAGTTAATTAGGGTTTAATGGAACCCTAGTTGAACTAGTATATAAAGAGTTATGGTCTCTGATATACCAAAACAATAAGACTCAATCTTTCTTGAATCCCATCTAGAGAGAGATCCCACTAAGGCATTCGGAGTTTTGGTTGAGGAAGACCATAGTCATCCATCATCATCTTGAAGCTATCATCAATTTTGCAATGGAATCCTAGGGTTTATCTATTCAATATAGATATAAAGAATTTATCTAACAGGTAACTCATGAGATCTTGATTCTCACGCATGTAGCAAATGTTGGAATGAAATTTGGATTGAGGATTATTCTCATTGAATTATAGGGGATGTGTTGAGTTAATTTTAATTTTGGATTGGATTGGATTAAATTAAAAATTTAGGTTAACCCAATGCAACATTTTTTTTTACTGATTGCAATTTCTCCCTCACTCTCTTAGCAATTTGGCGTGATTTCATCAACTTCGATCATTCATCGCCATTCATCCCTGTCTTACGATTTCGCTTTAGTTCATCTTCGTCTTGATTAGCTTCAATTCATCTATCCCCACCCCCTTGCAATTTCACTTCAATCTTTGTTGTTCAACTTTGATTCATCTTCGTTTTGATTCGGTCGTTCATCTTCGACAACTTCAGTTCGTTTTCTTTAACTTTAGTCGTTCGTCTTCACCATCTCTAATTCGTCTTCATTAGCTCCAATTGCTCATCTGCCATTGTTTTTCAAATTATATATAATAATAATAATGATAATATTTTTTTTAATTAAAAAAAAAAATCGTTAGATGTGGCTGTTGGAATGGAAGAAGAAAACTCTGGTCCTGGTTGGGGAACGACATGACGTTGCTCAAAACCACCATATTACTAATTTCACATTCACAACAATAGGGACGATAAACGACAAGTCGCATTGAAACCTTGAAAAATAATTGAAAATCGGAAAAATTAGATCGCCGTTGCCGGGGATCGAACCCGGGTCACCCGCGTGACAGGCGGGAATACTTACCACTATACTACAACGACTTCGTTGCTAGACCTGTTATTTATTAATATAAATTCTATTTGAACTTGCCCACACGCTCACGCGCCCACTTTTTCTTCGTTAGGCTTTACATTGTCTTAATTTATTTATGTGAATCATTTGATAATTTATTCGAACATTTTGTAATAAAATATTTTATATTTTACGATTTTAAAAGCATTCAAAGGGATTTAATCATTTATGCATACTAATAAACTAATAACCAACATGTGCAATGAACTTAAATTTTAAAATTAGTATTTAATTGCCTAAAAGCAATAAATTACAATACAAAGATAGAATATGATATACAAATATTTTATTTTCCAAAACTATAATGCCACAAGCAAACACAAAAATTAAATCATGGATCAAATAAAAGAAAAAACACACATTAAAAGATAAAAACATAGACTCCAAGGTTCAAAACTATATATACAATAATTAAAAATAAATAAATATTGTAGTGGCTCTATAATCATCATCTAAATATGTCCATATTTAGTGTATATTTAGGAGTGGTTTCGAAATTGTTAACAATCACTTCTGTCATATTTAAAATTACATTGAAACACGTCGTCAATCACTTAAAATTAATTTAATATTTGATTTTATACTTTTAAATATAATTTTCATAATATCAAAATTGATTTTAAATGATTCAGTATGTATTTGAGTATTACCATAAAAAATAAAATAAAACAGACAAAAAATTACTAAATTCATTCCTCCACTAAGTTATTTTTTCCCACTTACTTTTCTTTTAAGTGTGTTTTTTTTTTTTTTTGAATTTATGGATAACAAATATATTTTTTTAGTACGGTGAAAATATGAGATTCAAACAATAAGCCTATTCAGTCCAAATGTCATAACAATAATAAATATTGTTCAATTTTTGTAGGTAAAATATATTTTTTTAGCATAATAATTGACGATGAAAGATCAAATAATGAAACGTAATATCAATTATCGTTAAGTTGAGCCCACTCTTAAAAAAAAAAAATTATATCTTAAAAAAATGTTTTTTTCTTTTTAACGTCAATTCTTATAAGATCTTAAAATTGCATCATCCATCTGGAGCACGCGCGCGTGGAAATCCCGCTAGAAATTCGCAATGCTTCGTAATGGACGAAACCCTAGGTTAAAACCCCATCCCTATAGCGACTCCCATTCTCTTGGACGATCGGCGACTTCCAGCAAGAACAGCTCCCATGGCGGCCCTGATCCGAAATTCGAAATCTTCTGCGGTGTCGTCTCTTTCATCAATCTCTCTCCTCAGGAGATGCTTCTCTTCAGCTGTTTCATCTGAACTCAGCTCTCCGCCTACCACTACTACCCCTTTGCCTTTCGCTCTTAACCACAATCTTCCCCGCAAAGATCCCAAGGATCGGAACGTTCAATGGGTCTTTCTTGGATGCCCTGGCGTCGGCAAGGGCACCTATGCTAGTCGTCTCTGTAACCTTCTCGGTATCCCTCATATCGCTACCGGCGATCTCGTCCGCGAAGAGCTCGCTTCCTCCACTCCACTTTCTCGCCAGGTAGTTTCTCTCACTGGAAATGTAATGTTTCTGGATCGGTTTTTAGCTCCCAATTTGATTTGTCTTTGACGTCGAGACTTAGTGTCGAGTTGTAGACTTATTAAGTCAATCACTTTGTTCATTTCCCGTTCTTATTTATGTCTTATTTGATCTTGATTGATGCAGCTATCGGAGATTGTTAATCAGGGTAAATTGGTATCGGATGAGATCATTATCAACTTGTTGTCCAAGAGACTTCAAGCTGGTGAACCGAAAGGTGAATCTGGATTTATCCTGGATGGTTTCCCTCGGACAATTAGACAAGCAGTGAGTATGCTGTGGTAAAGATGGAGAGTGTTGAGCATAAGCTTTCACTTTTTCCCTTTTTGTTTCCATGCTCATTTTCTTTTATTGGGACAAAAACTAGAAGATAGAGAAAAGAACGCTAAGATTGCCAAAGTAACTCAACAGTAATTGGCATGGTGGGTTCAAAGAATATTATTTGGCGCCTCTGGAATTCAAGCGCCTTAGATTGGTCTCAGTTTCATAGTCATGAATCAACCTTTTTTCAAAAATATTTATAAATGAACTTGTTACTGTTGAAAGTTCATTTTCTTTTCGCAGTCGTTTTATAAATTGGGTATCTGTTTTTCCCTACTTTTTTCTTACCTATTCTGTTCTCATAATGCATATATCTTTTTACCGATTGTTCTTTAGAGGCTGCATCTTAGATTCTGGATTCTTTGCTTGCATTTTAGGAAATTTTGGAAGAGGTGATTGATATAGACTTGGTGGTTAATCTAAAGCTCCGAGAAGACGTGTTACTTGAGAAATGCCTTGGGAGGAGAATCTGTGGTCAGTGTGGAAAAAACTTCAATCTTGCCTCCATTAATGTAAAGGGTGAAAATGGAAATCCTGGAATGAGCATGGCTCCACTGCTTCCCCCTACACAATGCATGACAAAACTAATTACTCGGGCAGATGATACGGAAGCAGTTGTGAAAGAACGTCTTCGAGTTTATAATGAAAAGGTATCTAGCAATTTTCTTGCATTGTGAATAACAGATATCGATAGATGAAACTAAAACATTTCCAGAAGGCTGCCAGTGCCAGTTATACTTAAAACTTTAGTTTCACTTGCTGTGATATTCATCTTTTGATGGTATTCTGTTAGATTCATGGTTTCTTGTTTCTTATTTTTATTTGTTTGTGTGTGGTATTAGAGTCAACCTGTTGAGGAGTTCTACCGCAGTCGAGGGAAATTGTTGGAATTCGACTTACCAGGTGGCATCCCAGAGTCTTGGCCAAAGCTACTGCAAGTTCTTAACCTTGATGATTTTGAGGAGAAACTATCTGCAGCAGCCTAAACTACCGCGCTGCAAATGATTGGTTAGTTGATTGTTTTCAAACATACACGACAGGCATAAACAATTTTGCAGAACAAAAAAAAAAAAAAAAACTATAAATTAAACAAACTTGAGGTTTAAATTCTTTTTCTTTCTAAATTATTGTTCAATCTGTTCCCCAATTGGGAGGGGAAATACTTCATATTTTCTTTATGGTTGAGTAGATTCTCTGCAAACAGGGATTTGTAACAGCATTGAGTATCAATCTCTACAGAGGAATAATGATCTTGAATTCTTATAATCTACCATTCATTATTCAGAATGTGTTCCCTTCGAAGATTTTTATGAAGTTCTGATCCTTAGTTGGAAAGCAATAACCGGACTTTCACTGACAAAGTTCTCTCATTTGACAGATTTATGGAATCTATTTTTGTAAATGCTTCTTTCTGTTTACAGGTAATAGCTTAAACCATCTTTTGATCTATTGGTGGGTCTTTTTGTAACCCTTGTTCCCTGGTTCTTTCCCTTTTTTCTGTAAATTTCTTATCATCATTGAAATCTCTTTTTATCAGTTTCTTAAAAAGAGTTCTAGCAACCATATCTAGAGGTCGGAGGTCCAATCCCCCACTCCGTAATTGTTGTACTAAAAAAAGAGTTCTAGCAACTTAGGCCCGTTTCGATTGACTTTCTAAGGATTTATAAACACTTCTTTTTTTGCACTTATAAACACTTATTTAAACACTTAGAAAATCAATCCAAACACGTCTTTAGTCTTCTCACGTTTTCAGAAGTTTATCTTTATATGGGAGAATTCAGGTCTAGCATATACGTAGGGATATGATTTTCTTGTATGTTTCTATAATGGACTGGCTGGAGGAACTATTTACAACTTAGTTCGCCCAAAATCTGTTTCATCTTCCCTTCCATCTCTCTCACAAGGGGTTGATTTCTTGTAAACCATTAATACAGGTAGGTTCTCTTTGGTTCGGCTATCAAACCGAAATCCTAAACCCTAAATATTTGGTTTGGTTTTCAATTGTATATATACATATAATTGAATCGAAATTTTGATTCGATTCAGTTCAGTTTGGTCAGTTTAAGAACCCTTTCCCCTCCATAGCATATTGGGGTTTGCTAGGGTGATTTAGATGCAGGGTGGACCGGGTTGGTTGGGTTGGGACACCAGGGAGGGGGCTGGATTCTATGTTGATGTGAAAAAATCATGTTAAAAATTACTAATTGACGATCATGATGAACTGGAAATGGTAATCTAGCTAGGCTATAGTAGATTAATTGCAGCTGGCCGAGCTGGTTGGCTCTAGTATTTGCCAAACAGTAAGTTTACACAGCTGCAGACATTCAAGACAGGGCACAATACCAGCTCTTGACCACAATAGTTTGGTGGTACAAGATAGTCTGTGCTCCACATTTGTAAGCTCAACACTCTGCATATCAAACACAACAATGGAGATTCAAATTTATTCATTACAATTTTAATTCATATCATGCAGTGTACCTGTGCTGTAAATATTAGCTTGTGTTCTGTGATTGGTGTTATATCAAACTGCATCAGTCTAAATCTTTAATTATCCTAAATGATATAATTTAGGTTGTCTCGCAATTGTTTGGTCTTTTGGTTTGTGAGAATTAAACTTATTTTCTATCCATTTTTTACCATGGTTTGCTTATTCTTTCATAAGTAAAGGGGCAAAATAAGTCTTTTAAAACTTCTTTATAGTTTCCAAAAATTGGCTTGTTTTTTAGAATATTGGTAAAAAAAAATACCTAACAGTGCAATAAATTTTGTGGTAGAAGGGTTGTTTTTAGACTTAATTTTCAAAAGCAAAAAATTAAAAAATATATATAATAGTTATTTTAACTTGATTGCAATTTCAATTGGCTGAAAATAACCGATGCAGAATTTATTTTCTACGGGAATAATAGCTTCCCCCCCCCCAAAATTCATACACTTCTTTTTAGTTTACATTAATACTTTTATTTAAATAAGTTTTATGGATGTATGAAAGTATGCATTACCTATTTTAAAATGAAATTCTAATAGGTTTGAATTGATTGACTTGTAAAATGTAAAGTTTAAATTGATACAAATTTGAGATTTTAATTAATACAACTAAAGCTTAAAGATATAAATTAGATTATTTATAAATGCATATTAGATATGTGGTTGTCGTGTATCAATTATGCAAATAATAATATGATATACATTTAAAGAACAAATTGAGATAGGGCAAATTAGTCAAATAATAATGACATGGTGTGCAAGTCACAAATGAGTATTTTTTTTCCCTTCAAATGCCAATGTGCTGCCCTATGGGGATATGTTTTGTTAAAGTGAGGAAACATGTGAGATGTCAAAACAACAATCAAATGGTCACACCTCTCTCTAATTTAAACATAGTTCAAACGGTGAAAGTATTATTTTCAATTAAGATGTCAAAATTTTGCATCCCAGCTTGTGGGGTTAAGACTCATTAATTAAAATAAATATAATACGAAAATATTTATAAAAAAAATACTCAAATGCATTTCGAATTGCAGGTATTTGTGTATAACCCATCGAAATTATCCGATCAATGTTTGTAATGTGTCACACTTTTGTTTATATTAAAAAATAATATTTTTGAACTCTTTTTTACTACATAATTAGGGGAGGTGCATGGAAATAGGTGTAGATTCATCAAACAAATAAATGTTGCTTGCCTTCTGAATTGCTTTGTACTTGATTGATGGCAAATTTACATAGTTACATATATAGCATGATAATTACCAAGTCATACATAAAGAGAAATTAGGTTACTAAAGATTAAAATGTTGAAATAAATGGTTTGTGACTTTTTGTTTATGTTGTATCATTTTCAATTCCTCGTGCTACATTCTTTCATGAATGGATATGTCTTTTCAAATATTAACCAACTTGAGGAAGATACGTGATTATCCATTGATCACGAATTATTTTATAGGTATGTTTCATCTTCAAACTGCATTTTGATTTTTTCATAAGCACTTTTCTCTTAAAACTTTCCTTCCATTTTAAAATTTCGTTTATGTTCGATTTATTTCACAAGGTAAAGTTTGTTGGATCTTATGGACGATGTGTTACTATCATAAAAAAATTGTTATGTTCTATCATGCGATACAATATTCTTGAAATTCAGATACTAAAGTTAATAAAATTGTCTTATGAAGATAACATGAATTTATTCAGCTCAAATTCTCGATCGTGTACAATATTATGTACTTTTAGCTATTATGCGATATCATTCCTTAATAGTGTTTGAAAGTTACCGAGTTCTTAGAAAGTGTAAAGGAATGATTTAAAAATATTTGTTTTGTCAAGTAATTTATTTCTTCCTCTAAATTTATGCTACCTCACTAAGTATCGTGCTGCAAACTATCACAAGCAAAACTTTAACGTTCATCAACATAAATGGCATAACAGATAAATGTTAGGAACATAATTAAAAAATCTTTTGGGGATGTTTGGGATAAGGATTGTAAGACTATAATAATTGACTTTTGTTATAGTAAATACTATTTCAAAACCTCAATGTGTGTACTGTATTTATGGGTTGGGTTTAAAAATCTTTTTAAACCCAACTCAATTGTTCAGATTGTAAATTTTTTCAATCCAAATAATCCTTATTAAAAAATCAACCAAACCCAACTATGAAATATTTGGGTTGGGTTAGTTTGGGTTAATCGGGTCATGTATTTAAAATTTTGTTCTAAAAAGAAACAAAACGTAATTATGTAAAAATCTAATTTAATTATTTTTATATATTAAATTAAGATTAATAATTCAATTTCAATTTATATAGTGAAAATTTTCTTTTTATAGTGCAAAGAAAGAGTTGTTGAAGAATAAATTATTAAAAAAATATTAGAATTAAATAAAATTATAATAAATATATATAAAAATTATTGTGTTATAAGTAATAAAAAAATATTTTAAAATTAATAATAAATTCGGGTTGGTTTGGGTTATATTAGTTAAACCCATGAACCAATACAACCCATAAAATTTTTATTTATTTGAACCCAACCCAACTCAAATGAGTCGGTGACTCAACCCAAACGGTGTTGAGTTGGGTTGATTGATTTGTTCGGATCATCGGATTTTTTATTATTTTACATTTGTCAATTTTTTATTCTTTGATATAATGTTTACTATTTCCTTATCAAATTAAAATAGTCTACGCCTCAAATACATAGTATCATAACTCAAACTAAAATAATTTATACTTAAACATAAACTATTATAATCCAACTATAATAATCTAGGACGACTATAAAATTGAAAAAAAATAAAACAAAAACATTAAAAGCTTTTTTTTTTTTTTTTTGAAAGATATTGTAATTAAAGTGTGAGATAGGGGAATCGAAACTTAAACCACAAAGTTGATAGTATAAACAATAAGTTACGTTGTTGTTGGCAAAAAGCTAAAATTTTTAGCTAGCATATATCGTTACATTCAATATGCGGTATGATTGTGAACCTAAAAGTTGAAACCACCCTAGTAATTTAGCACATTTTCTCAAATACATTCAACTTCATTAACTAATAACATTTAACTTCAATATGCGGTGTGGACTTAGACTTCTTAATTTGTTATTTTGTCGGTCAGGTTCACTCTCTTGTTTTTTCGGTGAATATTTTTGGTTTTTGTAAAATTCCAAGAGAGAAGGACAATACTACTCATGAATTAGTAGCTTGAACTTCTTATTCAGAAAGAAAACTAATAGCATTTTCCATTCAAAACGTATATTTTTATGGAATATTCATTAGTAGTAATTACACCACCATTTAGAAAAATAGCAAAGATGAGATTCTTTTGAATTGTGGTAAAAGGGCACGTGATATGTTTTTTTTTTGTTAATCCTAAAATGCCCTCAGCAATATCTTGTATTACACTGTAATTAAATTTTGGTATTGTAACACCCCGCACATTTTTTAGTAATAGTGTAATTTCAGTAACTGTATAAGTGCAGTAATTTAATTGTTGGTGTGAAATTATTCAATTTGAAATTCAAATTGAAAATTAATGACAGGAATTAATTTTCTTTTGAAACAGAAAAAAATTTAATAGTATAAAACGGAAAGAAATTAAATGTAATTATATTTACTTCATTTTTGTTTTATTATTGTTGTTGTTGTTTTTTTTATAAAAAGTCAAACCCCATCCCCCTTTTCTTCGTGAGCCCTTCCGACGCCGCCCAAAGCCGCCACGTCAGTTTCTTCTTCATGACCTCCGTCCACCACTGCTCAAGCGTTGTTCACTTTTGCCGTCATTGAATTTATCGATTTGGGTAAGATTTCTGCCGTTTGGGTTTATTTTCGGTTGATTCTTGAATACTCATTTACTTTTGGCATCAATTGGTTGATACCCATTGTGTTTCAACTTTGGATTCAAGTTGTGAAGGTATTGAGGTGTTGTTCAGTAAAGTTGGAGTTTGTTTTAGCGAATTTTGGTAAGTTTTATGCTTTGATTACCCTTTTGTGGATTAATTTTGGTTGTTGAGAAATTTTGGTAAAGTCATTTGGAAGTGATTTTTTGACGAAGCTACATATGATTAGGGGTTGATTCGAGAATTTCATTCAGAGCTGAAGAAGAGTTTGGTTTGCTAATTATTTGGACTTAAAATTGGAGGTTTGGAAGGTATTCGAATTGGACCACCTAGGCTAAGATTATCTGGAAATATTTTGTAATATTTGGGTGTTTGGAATTTGGCCTTAACTATTAATTAAAGCTTGGTTTATGTTTAGGCTTGATTGAGGATTCAAGAATTTCACAAATATTCAATTGTTTTTTGGTTCGACCTAATATCAAGGTTAGTAATCTTATTACTGGAATTGCCCACGGGCCAGGCATTAGATGTATGCTAGCATGTTAAATGAAGGTTATGGTAGAATGACAGAATGAAAGATAATAGTATAACATGATTAAAGTATGTTCTGTTACGAGATCCGAATTATTTATTTACGCACATATACACTTAAATGCTAGTATGAGATTGTATGTGCTTCCATGGTTGTATTTGATCTGATGATGTTGAGGTATACATGTATGTTGTAGAACCATGATGTTGAGGTATATGTGTATGTTGTAGAGCCATGATGTTGAGGTATATGTGTATGTTGTAGGGTCATGATGTTGAGGTTTATATGTATGTCATAAATTCGTACAGATTATCATGTTGAGACTGTGCAAATGTATTAGTTAGATGCCCATTAGATTTTGTGTTTCCTTCGGGATTCACCAGTTTGTGTCTCCTTCGGGATTCACCAGAAGTAATGGACATACTTAACTATAGTAGGATAGGACTCAGTCTCCTTCTTGTTTCATGTGCATATGTGTCTCATGAGGACTAGAGCAGTTTTTATATTTCACCAGAGGTGGGTATCTAGAGGACATAAATGTCCAGCCTGACCCCAGTAGTGGGGTTACTTACTGAGTATTTCATACTCATTCTTTCTCATGTATTGTTTCAGGTAAGGGTAGAGATGCACCGGCGATGGACAAGCGGAATTCGTGATCAAGCCACTGAGACTAGTTTTTATGCTTCCGCATCATGAGATTTAGAGTTCTTTCCATGTTTCTCTTAATTTTTAGTTTTGATGTTTAAAACTTATTTTTAAGAATCGTTTTTCAGACTTTATGATTTATGGGTACCCTACTATTGTTTTAATATTTGAAATTAATGAAAGTCTTTGAACTTACCTTATTTAATTAGCATTTATTTCGTCATAACAGAGTTTCGTTTTGAGTTCCATGCATGTATTTAGTAACGGCCTAAATTAAGTCCTAGGGGGTCGGTAGCTACAAATCTCTTCTATCTATTTGAATCCTAGGATAATATAAAATAACACTTTATCTCAATTTTTCGTTTCTTTTCTCTCTCTTTTATATATATATATATATATATATTCCAAATCTCTTATTATCCTTATTGTTTTGTTCTCCTTTTCCCTTTTTTTTTTAAAAAAAAAAAAAAAAAAAATCCTTTCAAAACTTGTATCATCCTTATTATTTCATTTTACCTTATATTTTATACATTTAATTTACTTCCTCTTATTCGATATCTCAAATTACTGAAAGTGCTATAACACTCCCATTTCGCTTTCTTTCCCGAGTTATTGCTTAAATACTTCTTGAAATTTTTCTTTGTAGAGGAGCTGTTTTTCTTAGAGTGCAGTCATGATGCATTTTCATGCCCTAGATTATTCTTCGCCAATTCTTTTCTAAACATCAAAGAAAATCTTGATAATGAGAAGTATTTGTTATTCTTAATTGATTTCTACAAATTAGGATTGGAGTTGTTGTTGTTGTGATTCTTCAATGTATAGATATCGTATCACGCTTTGAACTTATTGTCCTGACTATGAGAGATTTAGATGAAGCAACAAACCTTTCTAGACGGGTTTATCGACATGACAAAGTGTGATGGAGGCTTGACGAGGCAAGATAGAGATGGTGGATTTGAAATCAAAAGATGAAGAGGAAGATAAATAATTAGTGGGTAATTATTTATTTATTCTCAACAATTCGAATCTCTTATTTCACAAAACTATTAAGTTTTCAGGAAGTAGTCATTATTTGCTTATTTTCATAAATTTTTCTTCAACAATATACTAAGATTACAATGTAAAATTAACTATTGAATAATGATTTTAAAAATTTCGTTATTTGCTTCATTCTTGATAAACCTCTATTAAGAAATGGGGATATTGAATGCATCATACCATTTTTACAATATGTAATACCCTCTTTTCTTTTTCCATTCTCTCAAATTAGTATCAAAATCTTTGTTTTGAAATTTTACTCTACTCAAATTTTCTATTCATCATTTATTTATTTATTTTTAATATTATATTGTTTTCAAATATCAATTTATCTTTTCTTTCTAATTAATTTTTATTTTTTTATTTTCATGCATACTAATAGAACCTGTTGAGGATTTGTTATATTTGACGAAGAAATTGTGTTTATTATTTATGATTTAAAACTAAATATCATCCATCCACCATTTTGTTTGTAAATATTTATACAGAGCTTTAGTTTTAGATTACAGTAATTATAATCACATATGTTGTTGTCATATAATAACTAGCATTGTTTAATGGTTACACAAACCCATTCATGGTAGGTTCCAATGGCGGAAAACAATCCGGAGGTCGGATCAATTTTATATCTTAAAGTTTTATTTATCTTTTAATAGGTTTCTTTTTCCACTTCTGATTTATTGTGTGTTATCTATTGTTTACCATTTAATTAAGATTTGGTTAGTTGATTACAACTTAATTTGGAGGAAAGAATTTTTTTTATTAGCGTTAATAGACTTGGATATTCTTTTTTTAATCTATCAAATATGAGAGTATTTATGACATTCACAAATTATTAGTTAACTATTTATTTAACCATTTTACTATTTTTTAAAACTTAAAATCAATTTCCATATCTTCAAATGTAACTTAAAAAAACATCGTTCCTCTCGTTAGTCCTATTATTATTTTGGTAAATGGACCCTATAAATTCAAGATAAATAATAACCTATTCATTCATCCATTTACTCCTTTAAAAAATAAAAAAAAGAAAAAGAAAAACCTTTTTTAGATAAATCTTTTACTTTCACCAGAACCAGGTTGGAAAATGTAATCGAGTGATTGGGTATAGACACGTGTAATTCTTTCAACGTCAAAGAGGAATATCGGGCGCTTGATTGACGGTGATGGTGCAACGTGTCTTGTTCTTATTGGATACTCAAATTTAATTTTTATATTTGTTAGGTAGAAATAATAGCTTAGTTGTATACTAAAAGACAGACTGAAGTAAGGAACGCAAGCCCCAGGACCAAGAAAGTATAGGTGGAGGAAAGCTAAAAAAAGAGAATGAGTGCATGGATGCAACGCCATACGTATTATGAAAGGTAGGTATAGTTGAGGGGTTGTTGCATAAAGCCTTGATAAAGTCTCTTACAGAGAGTCGTCTTAATCCCTCCATACTATGTTCCGAGTTTACCCAACTATGACTTAACGAGAGTCGAGACAAGTTCTCTGGGTATATGTCCTTTGGCCAGAGGTGCAGGTTCGAATCCAACTCATGACAAGATCATTTTGGTCATTGAATATCAAATCTCTAAGACGGAGAAAATGAGTGCCTTCCTATGTTTCGAGAAAAAATCTATATTAAAAAAAAAAGTCAGACTTTGCATTGCTAATACTGACCCTAAAAAAGAAACGGTAGGTACAGCTAGTCCGTGAACAAGCTTAAGCGGAAATGAAAGGGTAGGGTGAGGGATAAGGGGGGAAGCCCCTAAATTGAAGGCTCGAGAGTTGGATCTTCTGCCACACCACAGCTCCTGAGCTTTTGATGTCAGCAAGAATTAGATTCTATTTGTCTTCTTTATTTTTAAGAGAACCCCCCACCCGAACCATTCTTAAGACCACCAAGCCCTCTCGAATGAGTTTGACTATGGGGGCTTTAAGTTCTTAGGAAGAGCCGTACGAGGCAGCTCACGTATGAGATAACAATGATGTTTTCAGTATGTCTCCAGATAGGGCCCCACTAGTCCGGCTAGCTAGTGAGTGGTTCTTTCGGGCGAGAAGCGGGCATCTCCTGCAACGCAAGTTGCATTGTTCGCCACTATCCTAGAAGCAAAAGATTCGAGAGTCCAGGCTGAAAATACATGCATAGATAGTGGTCTCCAAGCAAGGGATGGCAATAACTCAAACTTCGATGCCCAAATGAATTCACGAGGAGAGATCCTTTATGAATACAATCACTCCATTTAAAGTAAAGGGATTCAATCCCCAGTCGAAAGAGTTGAGCTACTAAGCTAAGCAGCTGTTGGGGAACTCGGCCGTTTGCTATTGCTAGTTGGGCTGCTCGCCTTTATACGGCATGGTTTCGCTATCGCTCATGACTTGTATTGTGGTCGGCCTAAATAGTCGTATTCCTACCATTTGAATTACCCCCTCTCCCACAAATCAATATATATATAAGAAATACATTTTTATAAAAAAAAGGGAAAATTATATGAGAAAAGAAAAACGACGTCTCACGTTCCACTATGATTGGTTATATTCTGCTACTGCCTGCAGCGTATCCCGACCCCTTAAGGAATTCATTTTGTGATATTTTTACTTGATTACGTGCGACTACAAATGATAGACCAATCAAACGAGAGTTTCGATTGCTCTGTACCACAGTCTGGCAAATTTAACGCCGTCAACTTTTGAACCATTTTTTTTTATAAAAAAATTAATTAGTGATTTGAACCTATTTTCATCCTTAATTTATTCTATGATTGTTCTAATATTTAAAATATTTGAGGGAAAAAATCAAGATCTCTCTTTTCTTTTTCTTTTTTCTTTTTTTAATTAAAAAAAAACCAAGATATTAGTGTAAGTATACAAGTTCCAAAATCTTGTAGGATTAATCAATTTAAATCACAAAAATCTAAATTAATAGTTTTATGGATTAAAACTCTCAACATGAATATACGAGAGATAATATATATGTAAAAATAAAGTAAGGCAAGCAACGGATTCAACATTATCCATGAATGAAGTATTCAATCTTAAAGAAGAGGTACGACGAGCGAGCAAATTGACTTAAGAATTATCATAACATTGAATATACTTGAAGAATGTTGAAGATCATGTTGAAGCTTGAACGCCTGAAACAAAGTGGATATTTTCTATAAGATAACTCTGGCTCGTTTATATGATAATTGTCATGTATTCTTTTCGTGAAATTTAAACTTCAAATTTCTATGCTCTACATATTTACTATACACATATAATAAACACAATCATTTGAGTACAAAATATTTTGTCAATATTATCTATATAATCTATGAGATTTCACATACTCATTATTCTTTTAAAAAAATAAAAACGATTATTTGTTTTTATAATGCTAACAAAAGCTATTCAAAAAATATATTTTGATAAATAGTTGAGTTATTTTGAAGTAACTCAACCCTTATAAAATTTCTCTTCTCAAGTTTTGTATGGTGTATGTATGCTTCTTGATTTGATGTGAATTCATAACGTGTTTGTTTTAGTAATATGATACAAAATTGTTTAAAAAGATACCAGAAAATGTATTTATTTTTTTATTAGAAATTGTAGAGTAGGTGATTAAATCTCTGATCTTTAAGGACGAAAGTCATGCGAATCCCATTAAATGAAACTCACGTTTCAGCAAGAAAATACATTTGTTAAAAATATGTTTTTATTAAAATTACATTTAATTCATAGATATAAAAAAAGTTTTGGGACTTTTTTGTTTTGTTTTTAGAGTAATATTACTACCTAGATATGTTGGGAATGTGATATTATATTTAATTTGAATTTAATATTATCATTAACGTGGCCTATGTGTATTATCTACTATTTTTAATTTTTTTAGTCTTGTAACTTTGGCCTCGGTAATTACCTAATGAGAGAGAGTCGATGCCAAAGTCACCCTTTATGCGAGGGAATGCTAGACAGGCCAGGTTCCATCTAAATCAACCAAATAAAAAAAGTCCCAAGACCGGTAATGCAACATCTATTCGAGAACTTCTTACATTATAAGAAGTACAAAGGGAATGCACTTATATAAAGTGTTGTGAAGACTTGTTACCACTAGATGATCCATTACTCCTCAGAACAACTAGTTCACTCATGGAACACATACGTTATTTTATTGGGTTAATCAAGTGAAATATAATTTTCTAATTAAACACAGTGAGGAGAGATATCTATATAAAGATAAAATTTTAGGTCCCGTTTGGTAACCATTTTATTTTTTATTTTTGATTTTTAAAGATTAAGCATATTTCCTTTCAATTTCTTATAATACTATGGTTGAATTTTGAATTAAATTCTAAAAACAACCCGCAATAAAAATTTTAAACCATTGGTATATCATATAAATGCTAAAGTTGATATGATAACGAGCAAATAAATTCATGCTCCATGCATTTGTGTGGAAAGTTCAAATAACAAACATTGATAGAATTGTTTAAATTTATAAAATGAAAATTTCGCAAAATTTTTTTATTTCACTACGTAAGTGAAAGAAAGTATAATGCGTTTTGTGTGTATTTTTTTCTTTCTTTTTTTAATGATTATTCAACCGAAATTGATGAAAATTAGCCGAATACTCGACGTCCGTGAAAACGACGTTATCTTTTCGTAAATCGACTCTAAAATGACGCCACGTGTCCCGACTAAATCTCCCGGATCCATACAATCTCTTCAGCTCCCGGCTTTAGATTTCGTTCCGCTTCTAAAACCCGTGGCCCCAAGTTTTCGGCCACGTTGGAAATATCTTCGTCCTACGTGGAACATTTGGACCATCCCACAGCTTCAATTTGTCCACGTCATCCCCCCGCGTACTCTCTGCAATATCTTCTTCCATATTTTTTTCCTTTAATTTTCTCTTCCAATTAGTTCTGAAGAGAAAAAAAAAAAAAAAAACTGAAAATTCGGCCATTACCCTCCTTCTTCAACCTCTAGCCTCCTTGTTTCTGTGGCTGGTCAAGCAACTTCATCACTGCAACCGTACTCGCAAACAACAGAGGAGGCGAAATTCAGCGATTTCTGGATTGAAGATAAAGTTAAGCTCTGAGATTTTCCGTTTCTTGAGACCCTTTTTTTGCCTCACCTCCAGCCTCCAGATCGATCTGGAAGCTCTGATGGTGATGTTCTTCATACGCGTTTCTGTTTCTAATAGTACTGTTGTTTTAATTCGTAGCTAGTCGTTCTTTTGGTGATTCATACTTATTGTTTTATTTGCTTTTTCTTTCTTTTCTTTTTCTCTTTCAGTAATAATCAATAAAGATTCTACATCAAGTTTGCATATGAGAAGTCTCTGTTTTTATTGATTAGTTCGTTGATCTTTCTAGGTAATTTGTGGATCCGTCTCTTTAGGTTAATGTCAGGAGATTCTCGGTTTTGCTTCAGTTTAGGGTTTGATATATATATATATTTTCCCTTTTTTAAAAAAATTTGCTTAACGTCTATTGCTGCTGCTGGGAATAGGATTAATTGCTGAACGTCTGCAAACGTTTGTTTTTGCAGTTCGTGTTATTCTTGGTTTTCACGTATAATGGTTAGGCTTTTAAGGTGCGGTGGTTTTTCCAGGGAGCAGGCTACCATTGGATTTTGAGGCTTCTTGTTGGATTTAGAATGCGCACTGAATCTCTCTCCAATCCCCCACCATAGACTGTGGACTTCGTGTTTCACTTTGACAATACCTCTGGTCGTTTCCACTTGTTTAAGTTGGAGGGTGCCTTTGGGTTCTTGAAAACCGCATAGAGTTATGTGCTTTTGTTCCTTTGATTGGAGAGGGATTTTAGATACTGGGAAACTGAGTTTCAAGTTCTCAATCTTTCTGATTCTGATTGACGACAAGTGTCAACCCTGATGAGTGCTCATGCCGGCAGGCAGAGGGAGTTAAGAGAAACAAGTCACCACGCACAGGATGGTAATGGAAGCGTGAATAATGGTGTATCTGGCAGGGAACAGAGCCCGGTTGAGGAAAACGAGTTGAAGGTCAATGGATTAACTAGAAATACAGAAGATGGTCGAAAATCCACTGTTCATGCCCATGACATTCTGCAAATACAGCAGCAGCAGCAGCCTCAAGGATCTATGGTCTGCTGGGAGAGATTTCTACATCTTAGGTCCCTGAAGGTTTTGCTTGTTGAAAATGATGACTCCACTCGGCATCTAGTCACTGCACTGCTTCGTAATTGCAGTTATGAAGGTCAGTAAATTGGTCTTTCTGGCACCATTTTCTACATGCATATGACTGGTAATTGATGCACGATCATTTCAGATGTGCACGCGCACCCACGTCTATATATACATATATATGTTTTAATTTCAACAATTTATGGTCTCAAGTTTCCGTTAACATCTGAACTTCTCTGATAAGGTGTAATTTCCGTAGTTAGGAAGTACTAATTTCATCACACAAGCAGTTCCTATTATTTCGGAAGTACTAATTTCATTACACAAGCAGTTCCTATTATTCCGGAAGCACTAATTTCATTACATGAACTACTGTTGTTGAAGTTGCTGGACAGACTTTAGTTAGCAGTACAAACATAAAGAGAGGGGATAAACCTGGAAGATAAATGGTAAAAGAACTACTATGATAGACTTAAAATATATAAACCTATAAATTTTAAGTACTTCAACTATGGAGAACAGAAGAGGTAACAATGCTGAAAGAATCCCACTTGATACTACTTGCCACACAGACAGGTTTCATTTCGTAGCTTCCATTATCAAAACAGTTTCATTGATATTATGATGTTACTAAAGGGGAGACCCCATGTGATGTTGCTTCCATTTTTTTGGAAAGGAAACAATGTAGCTTCCGTTTTCAAAAGAAGATCTTTAATATCTGTTTCCATCCTTAGCTTCAAGCTGGAGTATCCTTGTTGAGCTCTTTCTAGACCCGGAGTTACCCCATGAGCTCCTTCTAGAGCTTGGAGTTCCTCAAAATTTCTTTTTGTGCATATCCCCCACCTCGGTCAAATACAACTTGGCAATTCTATTTGTGTACTCTTCTTGCAAATAGCAATGCACTTAAGATCTTCCTGAAACATGTTGGCCTCTTCAAGTTTTATTCAAAATTATAAAAATATTGTCCAATTCATCAAGAAGAGGTTCCCTATGAGACACTATCTGCAATTCTGATTCAATTAAATGCTTTTTCATTCCGTTTGTATTGTATTTCAAACTAGGAAGAGCACTAGCTGGTGTGATTCATATTCCTGCATGTCATTGGATACAAATACTTTTGTGAAGTACCTAATTTCATTAGCTTACTAATGATTAAAAATACTTTTTTGTCACTGGAAGTATTTCCTTTCCCTGACGAGTCTGCATTTGATTATTGCTGTAACTCCCTATCTAATAGCGCACAATTTGATTCCCTGGTCCCTGCATCCTAGTTTTTGTACTAGAAATCTTACTGTGGTAAGGAAAGTTGGCGTGACTGATTCCTTGTTTGCAACTGACATCATTATCGATACTTTAGGTTGCCTTTGGGGGGTGGGGAGAAGGGGTGTTATTATGTCATCTTCTTATGCGTGCAACACACACATACATGGTTAGAAACCGAACTTTCATTTAGCAAAATGAAAGCATAACTTTTATGTTGTTCATTTTTCTGGTTAGCACATATGGAAAACCTATGGTAGTGAATTTAAGGCATCCTTCTTTTATGAGCTATTCTATTCCTCTAACGTATCTTGGTAGACAAATAGTTATCTGGATCCTATGTCTATGGTTGAGCTTTAAATATCCTTTCATCAATGAGTGCATAATTAAAAGAACTTTCCTGCCCATGATCTGACTTTCAATCGGGTTATGTTTTCTTTTGTCCTTTTCTGGTTTACCACCCTTTCTTGTCTGTCGGCGATGTTAGTTATTGCGGCTGCAAATGGACTGCACGCATGGAAGATGCTAGAAGATCTGACAAATCACATAGATCTTGTGCTAACGGAGGTGGTCATGCCTTGCTTATCTGGCATTGGTCTTTTAAGCAAAATTATGAACCATAAAACGAGGAAGAATATACCTGTAATCAGTAAGTTTCTTGAAGTTTCTAGTTTATCAAGCGTATAGCTTTTAAGTAGTTTGATCTTTCTATGCACG
The DNA here is from genome assembly GCF_009727055.1 of Benincasa hispida. Classification (NCBI taxonomy): domain Eukaryota; kingdom Viridiplantae; phylum Streptophyta; class Magnoliopsida; order Cucurbitales; family Cucurbitaceae; genus Benincasa; species Benincasa hispida. Next base: position 34,717,860 of record NC_052351.1, on the reverse strand, counting down.
CTAATCTATTGATTTATTTTTTTATTTTGATGTTATATTCGTGCAGTGATGTCTTCTCATGATTCAATGGGTTTAGTATTTAAATGTTTGTCAAAGGGGGCTGTCGATTTTTTAGTGAAGCCCATTCGGAAGAATGAGCTTAAAAACCTTTGGCAACATGTTTGGAGAAGATGCCATAGCGTGAGTACTTTCGCTTCTTGTGTCCCTTTTTGATTGCATTATATTGATTAGCTGACATTACGACTTGTTATAGATGGCTAAATACGAAGAGTGAAGTACTTTCTATTGTCCTTGTAGCTAATTATCTATAATGATTGTCACTCTCCTTTTTTCTCATTTTGTTTTCTCGCATTTTCTCTTTCCTCTTGAATGTAATTGTATTGTTGAGCATTAGCCTCTTTTCATTTTATCAATAAAAAGTTATGTTTCTTTCTTTCTTTTTTTTTTTTTTAAAAAAGGATTGTCACTCTCCTTTCTGAGATCTGCCTGAATTTATGCCAAGTGCATTCTCATAGACTTTTAGCTCACATTTATCTACTATGTGATGGGGCATTGGACACTTGATATTTTCCTATTAATTATGTCCTACTGATATCTAGTTTTTCTCTTAGTCTAGCGGCAGTGGTAGTGAAAGTGGCACACAGACCCAAAAATCTGTGAAGTCAAAAAGTGTTGAAAAATCAGACAACAACACTGGGAGCAACGATGAAGAAGAAGACAATGAGAGCATTGGTTTCAACATTGGTGATGGAAGTGATGATGGTAGTGGCACACAGGTATTACATATTCTTGTCGAGAGACTAACAAGATCTAGGATTGTTTTATATGCACATTAAAGAGTGTCAAACATATCACGTCAAGGATAGTAGATTTCTCTTGAACTAGTTTTGGCTAACAAATGCTCTTTGAAAGAGTGGCATCATGTTTAAATAGTTGAATTATTTGTAGATGGATTTGTTAGACGCTGATTAGATTGTATTGTCTCGTTTCCCTTGGCTATGTCTTAGTTACAATGCTAGTTACTTATTTGATTGTAGATTTAGATTATTGTAGAAGTGGAGTTATATCTAGCAACTTGCATTGACATGCAATTGTGTGTAACTTGCATTATCCCATGCTTGTTTCTTCTGGTTTACTTTTGTTGCCACTCAATTGTTGAGTACAATGAATTTGAATTGATTTGAAACCTTGGTTTGGCTCTCTTTCCCCCAATTCCCTTGATGAGCATTATTGTGAGAGAAATTCCTTTTTTTTTTCTTCTCTTATTTTTCAATTGGCCGTGTTGCTGACTCGACATGTTGTCAATTTATCAACAAGCAACCTTATGCTAAGATATATAGTTTTTTAATAGGCTAAAATGACATATATGAAGTGGGTATTAGAGTGAACGAGATCACTATATGATAAGACTAATGTATTTACTTCAACCCTAGTACAATAGTATGTGTTCTGATAAAACAAAGTGGTTACTGGAATCTTTTACTGGCTAAAGCAGCCTGGTGATTGAATCAGGAAACGTCGCCTTACTACAGGGTAAGAAATATTTCCTTTTCTTGGAATCAATATCCTTCCCAGCATGTAATTTAATCCATAAGTTATCAACTATTTCAACATTGTAAGATTGGTTTAAAAGATGTGACCAAATTTTATTCTTGGGACTGTTAGGACTGTATAATTGTTTTTTATCAATGATGGTTGGTGTCCTAAATTCTGATTTCCCAATTAACAGTAACCTTTTTTTTTTCATTGAGAGAAAAAAGAGAGATAAAAAAGGACTCAAAGGGCATACAATAAACAGTCCAAACTAAGGGGGAGCCGAACGACATGCTATATAAAAAGAAGCTCCAAATGGGCAATTACAAATGTTCTTGGACGCTTATATAGAAACGGTAGACCTAGCCAACGACCAAATTCCCTCCCAAGATCTTTCCAAATTCCTAAAAATTCAGTGTGTTTCCTAGCCAACAGTAACTAGTGTCACTTTCTGTTTCTAGTTCATTGAAGTGCCACCTTCACTGAGAAAATACCATATTTCTGTCGTAAGCTTATGAAAGGACTCCCGACATAGTACCCCTTTTCACTTCAATTAGATCAAATGCATTTTATACTTTTATACTGCTTTTTTCGTTTCCATTTTCCGGGGCAGATTAGTGGGTGGTACTTGTTTTCCAGTGATAAGACTTTTAAGTCTACCCTGTCAACCGGTTAAAGTTGTTTTGTTTGTTTGTTTGTTTGTTTTTTTTTTTTTTTTTTTTTTTTTTGGTGGGGGGGGGAGCGTCTTCTTGCTAATTTCCAATTCTCTTTCTACAGAGTTCTTGGACCAAGCAAGCTATAGAAGTTGAAAGCCCTAGACCAGTATCTGCATCAGCATGGGATCATAAACGTGAACGTCCTGATAGTACTTGTGCTCAAGTTGTCCACTCAAATGCTGATGCATTTGCCAATAATGCACCAATTATTTTGACAGCAGGGTGCCAGGTGCAGAAAAAGCAACTTGGTATGCCTTTGAATATCCGAGTGTATCTAAGAACTATACAAACTGTTAATAATATGTATAATATTTTTTCATTTCGTTTTTATTCAGAAACTGTTACCTTGGGTAAAATTGAATTAGGCATGAACAGAAATCTAGATTTACAACTTGAACTCTCTACGGAACACCCAACCGAGCTAGTTAACAGAAAACAGAACATTAGGCTTGAGATTGGGTCCAGTGGATTCAATGAGCAGTTCAACAAAGGACATCTTGACCTCAACTCTGAGAGCCCATCCAGCAAACTTAAGTATGAGGAAACAACTGTTACTGGTCTTGCTACCAATCTTACTGATTCTAAGATGGATGTCACTGTGTTTGAGGCACCGAGCAGCCATCCCAAGACCACAGACATTAAGAATAAAGATGTTACAGATTCAGAAGATTTTCCATCTCTTGAGCTTGGATTAAAAAGGCTTAGAGGAGTTCAAACAACTGTGAAAGCGGTCCAAGATGAGCGGAATGTTTTGAGACGCTCAGATTCTTCAGCTTTTTCTAGGTATGTGGGAAAATGGTCCATCCTTCCAGATATTGTTTCAAAATGTTGATGCAATTCCTTTTTCACCAATAAAACTTCACTGTCCATACAATTACAGGTACAATGCTGGCTCAAACAAGACTCCAACTGGGAATGCCGGGAGTAACTCTCCCCCTAGTAACTCTCCACCTGTTAATGGTTTAGAAGTTACAAATCAAGAGAACATGCAAGATATTCGATCTCATTCAAGTGGTAACCCTCCCAATCAATGCTCAAATGGAGATAGCAATAATATCGACATGGGGTCCACTACCAATAATGCATTTTCCAAGTCTGTAGTTACTAATAACAAGTCAGCAATGGCATCAACAGTCAACTGTTTGTACCCATCGGGAGCTTTCCACCCTGTTAAGAATGACAGTCTATCTGCTCCACAGCAAGCTGATAATGTCAATAATGTCACAACTACAACAATGCAAGCTCAGTCTAATTTTGTGCACAGGGAATCTCAAATGCAGCAACTTTGTCACCCGTATGATCCCACTCATCAGCTTGTCCACAATATTCAACGATTGTCATCTGAGCATAATGATTTTTCATTGAAGAAAATATCTGCAGCTGCCACGCATTGTGGGTCAACCAATGTTTTAAATGGTACTGTAGAAGGCAATGCGGCAAATTATAGTGTCAACGGTAGCGCCTCGGGTAGTAACCATGGAAGCAATGGCCAAAATGGGAGTAGCACTGCAGTAAATGCTGGAGGGCTGAATATGGAAAGTGATAATGGAATAGGTCGAAGTGGGGATGCCAGTGGAAGTGGGAGTGGGAGTGGAAGTGGAAGTGGAAACAAAATGGACCAAAACAAAGTTTCACAAAGGGAAGCTGCCTTGACAAAGTTTCGCCAGAAAAGGAAGGAAAGATGCTTCCGTAAAAAGGTAATGCTACTCGATCTCTCTTTTAGTCCAATGCTCCTTATGTCTATTTTGTGTTCCCTCGTCTTGTAAAGCTTGGTGATTCACATATCTGGGGGATTTTTCTATATCCTATCTGAGCTTTGAGAAGCACCGATATAGAAATGGAGCCACAAACAAATACTGCATGGTTACAAACAGGGCTAGACTTATATGTGTGTATTCTAAGTATGCTTAAAAGCATATGCATCTCTGTACATTTCAACAATTTCACATCAGAAGTTTAATTATTTACGTGTGACTGAAGTGATGAAATATGTGACACTTTAAACAAGCTTGAAGAACTAATTACTTTGTTTCTAATGTTACGATCCCTCACAGTAAATGCCAATGGTTTTAAGAAAATTTTAAATGTGTCGGATGAATAGTTAAAATCAACCATCTCAAGAAAGTAAGTGTTATTTTTCTTTTATATTTCAAGTGTTATTTTTCTTTTATATTTCTGTTTAGATCAAGATTTCAAACAAAAAATAAAAAGTTCAAGTGTCGGGAAAATTTTCAATAAATGTCAGTGTAGGAGAGATTGATATATATTCAACAAGCTTCCGATACTTTTTCTACTTTTACTGGTGTATATAGTACACGTTGGATACTAACATGCTAAGATTGAGTCTATGCTTCACTAAGTATTGCAATATAATTTTATTACTATTATTCTTATTACTTATTTTAGGACTTCAATGGTCTTTGCAAATAGGGGCATTTTATTTCATTGGTCATGCGAGAGTTGATCTGTTTCTTGCCAGAATAGCCTACATGTTTATATATTATTTTTTTTCCTTTTCTTTGGGGGGGGGGGGGGCAGATTAGGGATAACACTTCCTTCAAGTTCAAGCACATTGCATCAGTTGTGCCCTCCTGTGGGGCCGGTATATTGCATATTTACTAGATAGACGTGCAATAAAGGGATTTCATTTGGGTTCCATTGTAGTCATGTTAGAGCTATCCTTACCAATGACCTGCATCAGGAGAACTTTTGGAACCTAAATGGTCTCTCGTTGCATTGTGTCGACTCAAATAATTGCACTGTATGGCTTTCTTCTTATGTGTCTGCTGTTTAGATTCTGACTTTTTTTTTTAGGGAAAGGAAAAGATGGCTTATTGACTAGAGGTCTTATGCCTTTCTGTTGAGATGCTGGTTTTCTGAATCATTTTCTTCCATTTTTGTATTCTGTATCAATTTTCTTCAGGAGATGCTGGTTTTCTGCTAAATTGGCTTCTTATTAGTTACGTCTATATTCTTTCACAGGTCCGATACCAAAGCAGAAAGAGATTAGCAGAACAGAGACCCCGTGTCAGGGGACAGTTTGTGAGACAAAACACGAGCGAAAACACAAGCAATGCAGGAGATGGCTAAAGTCATTGCATTGTTTTGGTAAAAAGAAAAAAAAAAATGATATGGTTTTCCCTTTAACAAGATATGTGAATGTGCATGTGGGAAAATAGATAAATTAGAGTGTACCATTTTAGACAGAAAAATGATGTTTTTACTTAACAATTCTAAATTAGACAGACAAAGCTGAACTGGACTCTGTTGCCAGTGGCTACTGGACTTCTAATTCAAGAAGGCCTTCTGCCTTTCTGCATCAGAAAACTCTATTTTAGTTTTGTGTTTGGACAAAATGTGAGTGTATTATTCATTGTTATTACCCTACTCTCTTCTTTCTATCCCCTTTGTACAAGAGTACTACTTTTTCATAGATAGCTTACTTCCAGTGGTTTGAATTTTTGAACATAGAGTAACTTTCTTTTTGTGCACTCTTCTTCTGGCAATGGCACAAGAGGTGCAAATGTTGAACGAATGGCAAGTCGACTTGTGCAAGTACGTGACCGATGAGCTTTTACGGCCGAAACTTTATGTAATTTCTGCTCTCCAAACGAATGGCGAGTCACTTGTTCAATTTCTCACATCATCTGACTGCTAATGTTGTGCGAGTTATAGGTTGTATGTGAACTTTCATTTCTATTCTCCGTTCTTTTAGCTTGTTCCTAATTTGTTTAACTTTACACCAGTGCATTGTGTATATTTTTGTTAATTCGAAATCGAGACCAAATTATATTGGATTGGGTTTTATGTAGTTTGGATTTAAAGTTTTTCAAAAATTGATAAACCAGACTACACTATTGATAAATGGTTTAGTCCCGTTAATGTATAAAGAAACAAAAACTCAAATCAAAATTAACTTTATTTGATTCGATTTAATCAAGTTTGGTATAGCTTTGCACACTCTAAACTCTACGGTGCATGTGCTGATGGGGCATCTTTCATTTTCTTGATATGTGTGTGTGTATATATATATCTATTTGTTTTCCAAAAATATATTTATATTTTTAATGGAAATTGTACCTCCGGCTTTTTGCAGCCCGTTGTACATCACTTATTATAGGTTTAAATACTATATTGATCTCTATATTTTTAATTTTGGTTCATTTTGATCTTTGTACTTTTAGAATATTCGTTTTGTTCTTATATTTTCGTCTCTGATTCATTTTAATCATTGTACTTTCAAAATGTTCATTTTAGTTCTTATATTTTATACTTTAGTTATTAAGCATTCAAAAAGTGATCATTTTAATCCCTTAAAACATGAAATATCCAAAATGATCTTCATTTAAAAGTATAAGGATTAAAATGAGTATTCTAAATCTACAATAACCATAATAAATCAAAGTTAAAAGTGTAGGACTAAAATTAACATTTTGAAAGTAAAGAATCAAAATGAACCAAAATTAAAAGTATATTAAAGCTGTATTTAAACCTTTATTATATATGGAAAGGCTGAAGACTATTACAAGGGTTAGAATTATATGTTTGAATTTTCAGTTTACCCCGAATGTACGAAATTGTTCAAATATATATATATATATATATATGTATAGTTCTATTTGAATTTCTAACATCTCCATTTGGATTCTGAAGAAGTTTATACCTTTATCGGATAAGCTAGGCTAAGATTAATTAAGAAATTATTATTATATCTTTAAATAATTAAGAATGTAAAAGAAAGTAGACAATTTAGTTTTTTTTTTAAAATGTCATCCATAAAATTGTTGTAGTTCAACCTTTGTTGTTAATTCTATATGATCCGAAATGATGACAACCTTTAAAAACTTGGATGTTGAAGAAGAAAGTTTCCAATTTGAAATTTTAATCGGCATTAAAATCAATTACTAATTTATACATTTTTAATATTTAAAGATTTGTAGCAATTTCTTTTATAAGAAAATATGAGTAATTATAATTGAAGAATAGGGAATCGAAACCCTATTGGGTAATCATTTCTTTTTTTATTTTTATTTTTTAAAAAAATTTAGCCAATTTTCTCTACATTTCTTGCACTGATTTGCATTTTTCTTGAGTACAATAGTTGAATTCTTAGCCAAATTTCAAAAACAAAAACAACTATTGAAAAACTACTTTTTTTAATTTTTAAAATTTGGCTTGTTTTTTAAATCATTGGTAAAAATAAGATAACAAAGTAAGAAATTTGGAGGTGGAAGTAATGTCCGTAGACTTAATTTTCAAAAACAAAAACAAAAATCAAAATGGTTACAAAATGAGGCCTCCATTTTTTTTTTTTTAAATTAAGCTTATTTTCTCCCCATTTTTTACAATAATTTACATCTTTCTTAAGTATAATGGTTAAATTCTTGGCCAAATTCTAAAAACAAAAACAAAATTTTTAAAACTAAGTTTCGTTTGGTAACTATTTTGTTTTAGAAAATTAAGCCTAAGGACACTATTTCCACATCCAAAATTTTCATTTGTTATCTATTTTTCACAAGTAGTTTACAAAACAAACCAAATTTTCATAACTAAAAAAAGTAGCTTCCAAAAAGTTGTTTTTGTTTTTGAAATTTGACTAAAAATTCAACTATTGTACAAGAAAATACAAATCATTGTAAGAAATATGTATGTCATAGGCTTGATTTTTCAAAAACAAAAACAAAAAACCAAATAGTTAGCAAACGCTACCTACTTTTTTTTAGTTTTCAAATTTTGGTTTGATTTTTTAAACTTAGTAAAAATTAAATAACAAAGGAAGAAATTTGGAGTGGAAGTAGTGTCTATAAACTTAATTTTGAAAAAAAAAAAATCAAATGATTATAAAAGGGAGGATAATTGGTTTTTTTTTTTTTTTTCCTCCCTCTGAGAAAATCAAGGAATAAGAGCTCATTTTCCAACTTATATTCATTATACTTATTTTAAAAACAATATCCTTTTAAGAGAAATTATTCAGGATTCAGATTTTATGTCATGAAAATTTTCTAACTGTGTTTCCTTATAGAAACTAACATAACAAAAAGTTCTAACGTTTCTAAGATCAAATTTCCTTCACTATTTTAAACGTGTGCTGTCGGAAGTTCAATGGCCGATAATAGATTTCATTGTAAGATAATTTGAATATATACACCTCGATTTAGTTTGTGATCCACAAATTTATTTTCGAAAATAAAGAATCAGTAGAAAACAAAAACAAATTTATCTTTTTTACAATACCTGAAAACATGTTTGATTCTAAATTAAAATTTTAAAATTTAAATTCAAAAATCAAAATTTGAAAATGCAAGAGAAGATTAATTTGTGTTTGATAAAATTCATTATTCTAGATAACTAAAAATAATGATTTAATATAGCCTTTTGTTATTATAATGAAATTTTATTGTTAATAAGAGACAAAAATAGTGGATAGAGATTACATGATGGATAAAAGTTTTTGAATTACCGAAATACTAGCGATAAAATGTGAGACAAAAAAAAATAATTTATGAAAAAATAATTTAAATAGTTTCCATCAAGATAAAGTATAAAAAAAAACGTTGAACCATTTAAATTAGTAGTATATTCATATTTCTTCATATATTTAACGATTAAAAAAATCACTAAAAATCGATAAGAGATACAATTGATAGATAGAAACAAACTTCTCGACTATGAATAAAAAATTTATAATATTCAATTTGTAATTTGTGTAGTTTAAAGTAAATATTTTGAGTGTACTTTACATTCGCAATTTTTTAAAATAAAGAAAATGACAATTTTATTCTTGAAAATAGACTATTTTAAGAGAAATACCAAACACATTTTTATTGGTTTCCGGTTTTCTTGTATTTTTTATTTTTGAAAATATAAAAACGAAAATGAATCACGAACCAAATGGGACTAACATTCTAAAATTATCGAAAGATTCAAATTGAATAAAATTATAAGAAACTTAGTGTTTACAAAATAATAACATACTCTAATATAAACTATGGATATTCCAATCACTAACCTATGATCAATTAGTGAACAATAATAACACAATACCCATCAGTATGCAAATGTTACCACCTGTATTGGGCTGCTGTCTCTAGCAGAAAAGTGCTGGAGGTCACGTTTACCTTAGAATAGATGTACCCTAGAATAAATGTAATAAATCAAAGATAGTTTGAAAAATGAACCCCATTTGATTACATTTCGTGTTGTTTACTTGTATTTTGTACCCATATTCACGTTTGGACTCCACTTTCAAATCTGTAATGAAAAAATACAAACTAATTGACGAACAGAGAGTAGTCAATCTAATTGTGTTTGATGATATTGTTACCATTACCATTGTTACTATTACAACATGAAAATTATGAATTTGTTACTTTTACTGTTATCGTTACTGTTTAACCTTATACGTAACAACATGTGACATATTCATAATTCTATGTAAACGTGATTAAAAAAAAAATCCAGCTACGTTTGCGACTATGGCCTATTATGATTAATCTACCAATGGAATCCCATTATGATTATACCAATTTTCGTTACGGATTGGTAAACGTGGCCCGGGTAGAAAGACTTTCAACAATAACTCACTTTTGACAGAAAAATGTAATGTCGAAAAAGAAAAACAGAGATCTAGAGCTACTAATCATCTATCTACAACAGAAAGGTTCTGAAATTTGTTTAATTGAGAGAGGGATTTGGCATTAATTGCAAATAAGAGAACAAATTCATCATCTTACCACAACAACCAACGACCGGTTAAAGAATGGTTCTTCTAACCTTGACGATTTGTAGACAGCAGAATGTGCATCTTTTTTCTTTACCGTGTATATCCAAGGCTCCGGTCAATAGTGATGTGACAATTTTAACACACAATTCTGGCAATCATGAAAATAACAATCAGAAAGCAGGAAATTCTAATGCTTAGTATTAGAAAGAGCTTAATTCTAGATGCTTGCTCTAAATTTTATTCTAGTTTCATTTTCCTCCCATCTTTTGATAATAATGGGAGTCCCTAATCTACTAATTTTCATTCAAGAGGATTTTCACTCGCCTCGAGACTAGCTAGAGAGAATGAGAGTTCTGAGTAATTAAGTTTTCGACTTGGAAGCATGAAACTAGGTCTTAGAGTAGTTAGGTTTTCGATTAGAAGCCTGAATCTACGCTCTCTTTTTGAACAAAATGAAGAAGCAATAACTTGCTACAATTAAAGCTAAATACCCTGTATTTCTGTTTTTATGATCAATCAGCCTTCTTCAGTAGACTCAACAGGACTCCAGTGCTCAGACTTATTGCAACAAATCCAAGAGATGCCTCAGTTGGGACATGGAATCCTGCATGAAGAGAGAAATCAATGAATTCTCAAATTTTAAATCAACAATCAGATTTGAAATTTGGAATTGACTGACGAGTGCTCACCAAAGAAATCCAGGATCATCTTACTCCCAATAAATGCTAAAACAACGCCAATAGAAGGCTGGAAGGAGATTTAAGTAGGGAGAAATTTTCCTTCAGTGGACGTTTATAGTAGGAAGAACTGAGTAATTTATAAGACATGGAAAACACCAAAAAGGCTCGCACAGTAGGGGCATAATATTTGTCCACAATTATACGACCACCAAAAATATTTTCAAACTGAGTTTTCAATTTTAACATTTTATTTGTACGTGCTTTAAGACTTTCAACCTTTCACGAAGGACAATTTTAGAAACCAAAGTTGCTCTTGATAACAGCTTGACTTGCTCTTGATCTGCTTTACGTCTAAAATTTTACCTGTAAGTACTCCAATTCTGACATCCCATCAGCTACAAGAATGAATAGGGACCTTAAACCTGTAAGACACCAAAATGGTGGTTATTATGCATCTCAAGAAACTCTAATTCACAAAGGCATACAAACCAAATTTGCTCTCAACTTCTTAAAAAAAACAAATAAACAATAAATACATCATCCTAACACATCTTCCACGGTATAACTTTTGATTAAAGAACTGCTAGAAAAAATCTTCACCCCATTGGCCAGTACTGCTCCCATGTTTAATATTGAGCAAGTCATTAGATCAAACAAATGTTGGCAAATTATATGATGATTGAAGACATGTAAAGAAAAGAAGAAAAAAATCAATTTCAAAGTTGTTAGAATCCATTTATCCAAGATGTTAATTCACAGGAAGGGCACGGAATTACCTAAAATGGCAAAAAAATTAGACGTAAACACTATGAAAGGGTCCCTTGTAACACCAAAAACAGCAGGTATTGAGTCAACCTAGCACCAAGTTCATGAAAATAAACGTTGAATGAGCATTTCCATAAACTAGAAAAGTGAAGTAAAAAACATCCTGATGCACATATAACATGATCGAGTCATGAATAACGTACGGCAAATGCTATATCACTGAGCTCAATTACAGCTACGGTGAGAAGTAAAGGTGTTGCCTGTCCAAAATGTTCGAGACCTGTTAGAAATCATGTCAAAATTAAGTTTACATAATAGGTCTACAAGCTTCCAATAGAACAATGTGGCATGCTTCTCGATAAGAAAAGGTTTCTTTCTTATTTTATGCTCAACAATAGAAAACATGATCAATAATATTCCTAAAAGCTACAGTAGAGTCCATCATAACTTACTTTCTTCACACCCTCCTGAAGTGTAAAAAAGCGATTCCCATCATAGTTTGCTGCAACAATATAACAGGGAAGTAAGATCTCACCATGAGCATAAAAAGATACAAAAATCCTGTTCGATAGTAAGCCAACCAAACAGACCGGAAAATAACACTTTCATACACTGTTCAGTTTCTCCTCGTATGACAAGAAACAGCTACCTTGGAAAATTTTCTATTCTACTGCATGAAAATTTTCTTTCTCCCCTCTATTTTTAGATAAATCCTCTAAATAGTTTCTTCACGAGCTGCCTCGGCAAATATGGACTGTAGTTTAAGGAAAGTCAATCATCATGATGATGAGGCTCGTGATTTTTCTTGTACCATATATACAAGAGATGCAAAGTAGTATAGACTCTACTTCCGCTCAACAAACAAATGTGTTAAGAAAACAGTACAAATCATCAAGCACTTTTCACGAGTACATGCTCCAACACAAAAGCAAATGTGAATTAAATCTCAAAATACCTGTCACAGGGATTAATTTTTGGCATGTCTTCACTACAAAGTTGTCTGATAGGTCACCGTCATCCTCTTCTTCACTGGCAAACAGCTGCAGAATTCATGATATATTTAAGCTAAAAATTCCTAACAATTGATCATCAGAAAACATATGGAAATTCAGAAGTGAAAAGCTTAGAACAACCAACCTGAAATGATGAGAATAGAAGTATAGCAGCCAGAAGCAGGTTTACTGCCTCAAATCTCTGAAACAATAGATACAATTCTCAGATAGACCATTTGAGTAAAGTGGAATACAACGGGAAGAGGAGTTACCTGGAGAGTGGCTGTTCCCAGAAGTATGATAGTTAGACGAAAGACAATTGCACCAGAAATACCATAAGTAAGCACCCGATTCTATATTTCAAAACCAACAAATCATCAACATGCATAAACATTATATTATTCTGTACAGCAAAATAGTACTAATAGTTTGCATGCTAAGTAGCAATTTAGTCATAGCTTTGCACAAAGTTAGCACCTGATACTCCATTGGCACTTTAAAGTACTTGAAAATCAAAACAAAGACAAAAAGATTGTCAACTGACAAACTTTGCTCCAGAAGATACCTGAAAATTGCCATGCAATCAGACGTTAACAGAGCATAAAGAAGTATAATAAAGTGAAGGTTCTACAAACACGACTTAAGGCATCTTCTAGATCTCCAGATCAAGAATTACAGTTGAACACTTCCCCCCCCCCCCCTTTTGTTGAGAAGAAGTAGAAAAGAGTGAAGTGGATTTAAATCCTGATGTGCAGAAAAATCAATTCTTCCAACAAGGCATGCCACACTCACAAGTCACATCTGCGATCCGACCATAATACAAAGTTCAAATCTAAGCTCGTATCACAGCAGGAAATGTGTAAAGGTACGTGCCCTCTTGTCCTAGTTAATCTGCACAGTTCTCCTTCTACGTTTTCATGTAAGGAATAGTTCAAAAGTTTTGTTATTTAAGAACTAAGCGTAAGCCATGAATCCAAGCACCAAAACAGTATGGGACTCAGCAATTCTGTGTAATGCTTCCCTATACGACATTTTTTAATTTCCCAACTACCAATGAAATTATAAATTCCATTTGATTAGGCCCAATTCCATTTTTCGTCGTACCAACCAATTCGCTAAAGAAAAATGACAGATAACTGAAGAACTCGTGTGTTTAGTGGAGAGACTACTGTAAAATGTAGTACCCAACATACCCAGCAAAAAATTCAGATGCCTTGCCAGGTCCATCTTTCAAACCCACCCCGATACCAAATGCCACTGCAGTAGCAACCTAGAACAGAGAATAAACAATACCAAATCAATTAACGAACAGCCATACTGTTTGATTATATTCACAAATTAACGATCAGCAAGTGCTTACACATAAAGCAACATTTCTTAGGGAAGAAACTTTACTTTCGAGCCCCTCAATCGTTCCTGGGACGGAAGAGGTCCTATTGGCTTCTGCAAATTCGTCTCACTGTTACCATATGATGAACAAGTAACCACAATTGGAAAATGCCTCACTATTATCCACGTCTAATTGAAACAGACATATATGAATATCACCATTAATCTTGAAAAGAAAAAATAAATACACGAAACTCTCACTGACCTGCAGTAGATGGATCGCCTTCCCTCTCGATTCGACTGCCGCATCGAATCAAAGAGCGTGGAGCAGGATGGCAATTGAGGATAACTACGAATACGAATTCATACATACACAATGAGATTACGCCGATCTTCACAATAGAGAGAAAAGGGAAGAGTTGAACCTGGGGAAAATTGAGGAACGTGATTGTGGACAGTCTCAATCCATGTTCGAGGATGAAAATGAAGCTGTGATGAAACCTTGAGCCACGGAGAATCGAGCTTCGAAGAAATTTGAACGCCGTTGTGGATGATTGAAGCCATTTCCACCTCTGAGACTGAGGCCTCACTATGTCTATATCTTATCCATTGTTTTCTTTGGAATTTCGTTTCCAATTCAACGTGACGCTGAATTATCGTCGAAAAAGATCTATTAAACCGACATGTCGAATAGATTTCATCAATCGTCTCTTGCAGTTTGTGGTAGGTTGTACACCGTATCACTGTATCAGCATGTGCCCTTCTATCTCATCGACACGTCGGCTTGGTTCACAGGTTACGTATTATTCAATAATATATGTATTTTATGAGTTCGATGAGTAAACTACACTAGTGAGCCCAAGTAAGCATAGCTAAACTATATATGTATATATATTTTAAATTGTTTAAATTTGTGAATTTTGATAAAGTTATTTAATGGGTATTTTGTGCATTGATCAAACTCATTTGGTGTAAATTTTATGTTTGTTAAAATTAATGTGCGTTATAAAAATGTGATAGGACCAAAGGAACGGTGTTGTAACCACTCTCCGTCAATCAAATAATATTTATAATAATTGAACTCCACTCCTATATTATCGAGTAGTACAAATAGCAAGTTTGGGTCGATCTACAGGGAAGCGCGGGATGCGTTGTATTATGTTAATTTACTAGTTATAGTGGTAAATGTGGGTTTAGTGTGAAAATGAGATAATGTGCATGAAAATAAAAGATAAAACAGGTAAATATAATTTAGAATTGGAAATTTTAGTTCTAGAAGCAAGATGGGGTTCCAATATAATTTGATCATTGACTTTACTTGATTGAACATATATACAATTTATGTGTGCCCACCGATTTGCTCAACCTAACCAAACTCATTAACGCTCCTAACCAAACTCATTGACGCTACAGGCAGTCAACTTGTTGGATTAAACCAAGTAAGCGCTCTAGTTATCAATTAAAGCACAAGACTCTAATTAAACTGAATGTATTAGTCATATTGGGTTTGAAATTTTTCATCTATAACTAACATATTTGCATTACGATTTTTAATTTCATTGTGTGCTTAACTAATTAGGTAGTCCAATTGAATTAACCAATTAATCTTTGAACCTAGGTTTAGCATGCATTCAAGTTCTATAGGAAGCCTATATTCCTAGCATATATGATTCAACCATTGCTACTTGTGATTTTAGCTAGACAAACAACGTGCAAGCAACAAGTCTTAGCCAAGTTATACATTTATAGGTAGAGAGTCATTCCATACATAAGCATATATCTAAATACAAACAAGATTCAAAGAACATAATCTAAAATGCATTAGATCAGTCGAGAAATCTAAAAAAAATTAACTCATCAATCCATAGTCTATAAAAACTATAAAAATCACTTACCTCATCAATCCATAGATAATATGAGGAGGGTGAGCTCCAATCCTTAATTACAACTCAAAAGGAAAAAAAAAATCAAGCTAACCTAAAAATTGCTAGAAAGATAAAGGAAGAAAAGAATATCGAGCTCTTCCCTCAATAATCTCCAACCTGAAAACCCCTAAAATTGAAAAGAGATATATAAAAAATCACGATGGCATTGCGATACAAATGGATAGCACATCAACACTTTGCCCTTGACAACCCTACATCCATTCTTGGACATCTTTGTGCTTGCATCCGATGGAAGCGCTGTAGCACTACAATGTTGTTGGGGTTGATGTCCTAAATCTCGTAGGGTTCTATAGTTTGTAAACATTATTGAACAAACTCATTGTGTATTTAATTAAATATATGATATTTTATTCATTTTCTATAAAATATACGATATTTTAGTTACATTAACCACAAACTAATAAACTATCATTCAAGGCTATCTTTGTAACTTAAACATGTATGTAGAGACATACAGGTGGATCAAGTTTAAGTGATAACCTAAATGGTCTGTAGTAGATGGATAAGGCTAGGTACCTTATCCTAGTGACACTATGAGTATGACCCGCTTGGTAGGTGTTACAATTGTTGTAAAGTGCTACAAATAATCTGATCCTGATCATTCATGTATAGACATGCGAGCGGGAATATTCTATACAAAGGAGTTTGTATAAGACCGGACCACAAAATATTTAGTATCATTATATAACAGCGTTCATAATAGAGACTTACATTTCACCAGGATAACTATAGGTAACATGACCTGACCTGAGCGAGTTGTGTACTCCTACCTATGAGGGCGGTCTTTTGATTTGTATGGATGAGAGTAGCCAGATTGACGAATCAACAAGCCTACCATTTTGGGGATTCGTGTAATTGGATAGTTGAGAACACAACTACACAAGATGAAATTCACTTATTCCTCAAGGCAGGGGTAAGTAGATAAATTGCTCTCTTAAGGGCTGATTCCGGGTCTTGAATAATGCGGCGCCCCACCCTCTCCTGGCTCGAGAGGGGTTTAGTCATAGTTGGACTATGATTTATTGTTCATTAGAGGGATCAGCGATACTTAAGGAGTTAAATGTAACTATAGGGGCAAAACGGTAATTTGGCCTAGCTATCCTTACGAGCAATTTATGAATAGTCATCATACCGTTGATTGATTATATCAAATGGACACGAAAATATATATGTAGTGCGAATAGTGCAATTATCGATCTTTTGTGAAGTGCCCAACAGTTAACAGATGGTGAATAATGTAATTAAAGAGTTTAATTAATTATTCATGTGCCGTTGGAGCTTCAAGCTACAGGTCCATGAGGTCCCCTTGGTAGCTCAATAGGATCAATTGATAATCAGTTTTTTGATTAATTTGAATTGTTCAAATTAATAGAGGGATTTAATTATATATGATATAATTAAGTTGATTCAATTATATGTGATATATTTGTTATAATGTATTTGATACATTATAGCTTAATTAGAGGAAATAAATATTTGAATGTGATTCAAATATAGTTTCTATGAATTGGATTCATAGTTGTTAAGTATAATGTAAATATGATTTATATTAAATGTCATATAAAAGAGAAAAAAAAAAACTATAGCTTATATTGTATGTGATACAATATTAAAACAACAGATTATATGTTACATAATATAATCATAGAAACTAATATATTTGTTATAATGTATTTGATATAACATATAATCTAATATATACATAATATAATAAGTTAGTTATCATATTTATATTTATATTATTATTATTTTAATAATAAAGGAAGAAGTTACAACTCCTTTCCGCTTCTTTTCTTTCCACCCACGTAAGCGGTAGGTAGTTATTTTTAGCAAGTAGAAAAGAAAAAGTTTCTTCTTCTTCTTGGCTAAGCAAGTTGGTTGATTTTGACAGCAAGTAAATAACAAAAGAGTTCTATGTGTTTGAGTTTTTTTTAGAGAATTTTCAATCTTCCTCCTCAACATTAAGTTTTCCCTCAAATCCAAAATAGTCAGAGCCCATCACTCCTAGGTTCTCAACCTGAGAATATCGAGAAAACATTTGTGGTAGTATTTGTTCTTATTCGAGGTTTTTTTCTTGGAAAAAAGTCTTCAAGAGATTCGTGAATTGTTTGAGGAAAATCGTGAAGAAAGGTCTTCAAAGGTGAGGTTTCTAAAACCTTTTAATTCGCATGTTGTAATTTAAAATAAATGTATATCTTGTTTATTGCTTTACTGTAAATTTTATATTCAATGAAAGATATTTTTTTGGATGATTCGCTTCTGCTCAAGGTTCTCTTCTCCCAAAATTCCTTCAAGTGCAACATCACAACACTTGCCCAATGTGAGCTCTCTGACTTATGCATGGTCGCCCTTTTCTTGGAGCATTTTTTACTTTTTATGCTCCTTGAAGCTTCAAGTGCTCGAAATGACTACCACTAACTCCAAATTGGCCCTGAATGACCTGTAGTACTCCGGAATAATGGTTTACTCAAATTTCTGTAAAATATAAATATGTAAACACATTAAACATAAAAAACAAACAAGATTAGAGCCATGAAAGTATCTTTTTCTGGGAGCTAAAAATATATATAGTTAAAATTAATGGATGAATTAACTGAAATTTGCTTAAGAGTAAAAAATGTAATACTTATTTAAGTTTAGATTTCAAATCGATGAGATTGAAAGTTTTAGGGGAAATTGTCAGAAATGATACATCTAAGTTTTCATCTTACAAAACTAGCATTATGTTTGAAATTGTGTTCAAATAGCTTTTCTCGGTGGCGAGATCAACCATAAAGATTTAGTTAAAAAAAAATAGCTTTGATTGTTTTGGCCCTTTTGGGGCCGGTACATATTGGAGAGACCACTGATTCTAGTAATTTTTCAAAAATATTATGTGATTTTCCTAAATCTTATACCAAATCTTATATATTTTCAAAATTTTTCCAATATATTTATCAAATATTATATCAAAATCTTAAGCAATTTTTTTAAAGCATATTTAGTCAAATTTTTAATTTCTAAGTCAAATATCCAATTATCCAAATGATTTTTTAGATGTATCTCAGGTAATTGATTTTGATTTTAAAATTTTTGGAAATATTAAAATTTTCAAAAAAAAAAAAAAAATATGAAAAATATATAAAATCTTGGTATGAATCCCAGGAAGATTAACATTGAGATCGGTGAATTATTTGGCATATTAATACCAAAATTTTATATATTTTCCATATCTTACTTTATTTTTTTGTTTGCAAAATTTAATCTTTCCAATATTTTAAAAATCAAGATGCAATTATCCATCTAAAAAAAATATAATTGATAAATTCATTTGAAAATTTATAAATTCGTATAATCATAGAAACATAAATTGACCTAAAATTAATTGAATATAATATTTGGTAAATGGAAAGGTGCTATTTCTTAGAATTAGACAGAATTAAAATCTATATCTATCTATACTATACCATATATAAAAGGGATTATAAGGATAAACTTTTTCTCCCAATTTTGCCTATCTTCATTTTTAAATAATTCTCATTATTGCATTATTGTGATAATGTTATCAGTTCTAAATTATAGGGAAAAAAAACTCAAGAAAACTTAAAAGTCATATGTTTTTTAGAATAGATGATATTATTATAAATAACAAGGGTATCTCACAATCCGGGATCAAGACATCAAAGCAACAAATTACAAGCAAAGATAGAACAACAATATGCAAAGAAACCCAACCAGATAAGACCAGAACATAACTAAATATAAACTCAAAAAACCCCAAACCACCAAGGAGAAAGCCAAAGAAAAAAAAAACTAAAACCTCACAACTAGGGACAACAGCAAAACAAAGAGCAACAACAAGTTCAAAAAGAAGAAAAGTATCCATAAACACACTAGATAAGACCAAGAAAATCAACCTGTCAGGAAGCAGCTCGAGCACGAACCGTAGAGACCATAAGGTGAAACAAAGCAGACACCGACCTCGATTGACCTCCATGCAATCACCGATTACGCTCCTGCCAGATGTAGTAGATGGAATCACACTAGAATACACGGAACAACTTACTACGCACCCCCTTACAGACCCCACTCGGCACAACCAACTCAATTCGACATCCCAACCTACCATCTGATGCAACGAACCCAACTGACGCAACAAGACCACACCTCTCTCCCATACCCACACTCGAAAAATAAATAATCCCGCGACTCCACACCTCCCCACAGAAGACACTCCCTCTGACAACACACTCCAGCTCCTCAACCAATCCCGCATACCCAACCTGTACCTCACAACTAACCACGCATAGAAGGAGTGACGCGGAATACCACCCCTCGCCCACAAAATACTAGCCCAAGACACCCTAAGACGATGAGGACGCAAACTCTCCCATGTACTATGCACCCAATAATCCTCTCCCTCACCCTAGGCCGCACTGCTTCAATAAGATCCCAGATCTCAAGCAACTCCCAAGACACTGTAGATCACCTTCAACCTTCCATCATAAACCACCATAGACTCATATGAATCCAAAATTGCACCCCCGACAGCCAAGGATCCCACCAAACAAAACAAGACCGTCCATCGCCAACCATCAAATGAGCTAGATGCTTGAATCTATCTCTACGACGAAACCCTCAAGCACCAAGACCTACCAACCTCATTCCGAATAGCCCGCAAAGACCGTCCATGCAAAACATACTTAAAAGTCAGATGTTATGTGTTAATAAAAGACTGCATTCATCATTACATTTAAGGCGGAACTTAAATGTTAGTTTCCACAAACCCGGCACCATTTTTTCTTCAATTCTTCAACATCTCATTTTTCTTTCCCCCTGTATCAATGTATATTTTCTTCTTGTCCAACAGATTAAAGATTGTATCTATAATGGATTATATTGATTACATGTTTGGTTGGAGTCGAGAGATACCATAAAAGATTTGAAGTGATCATATGATCGTTGTCGAAACATCAATGGTAGAGGGAATCTCTTCGAGACACACATATAACTCCCATTCTCCAGATCAAAGCTTTTTAATACTGATCTTTGACCTTGATACAATGAGGATAGCAATGATGATGCAACTGTGGTGATGATGGAAGAGAATGAAATGTCAAAATATTGAATTCTGAAAAGCTCGCTCGGAGGGATATATGTGTGCCTGCAATTGAATCCGTAGGCGGCTTGGGTAAAAATATGGAGGACGTGGAAAAACAAGTATTAGACTGTTGATGCGTGTAATTGAGGGGAAAAAAGATGCGGAAGAAATAAGAAACAAGTGAATGCATTACAGTTTAAGTTTATTCTCTATTTTTTAATTTTTTTTAATTAGTTTTTCTCTTTCCTTTGATGTATATAATACATATGTATGAAAAAAGAGAACGGGTAGTTAGGCTTCTTTATTTTTTTTATTTTTATTTATTTTCCTGATTTTTTTTTAAAAATGTTTTTAATATTTATTGATAAAAATAAAGTTGGTTTGAAATTATTTAAAAAATAGGGTTGTAAAATCATAGACGGAGTCCGCGAGTGTCGACCTAGATAAATCGTGCACCCGGTCCACGATTTTCCAGCCACATATCAAGTAAAATTTAAGACTAAATCATGAATGAGGTTTTACCATTTTGGAAAAGAAATTAATGTTTGACCATTTTGGAAGAGACATTAATGTTTGGCTATTTAAAAGAATAAAAAAGAAATGGTAGATGCATTAATGTTTGACCATTTTTTATTGACAAAAATATAGTTGGTTTTAGTATTTATGGATTTTGAAAGCAAATCTTTTCATTGTCTTTTTTTAAAAATAAAATGCTACCATTAACATGAAGTTGAGTTTTTTTAGAATCTGAATACAAGGTTACATTAACAAATTTGTTGGATAAAATAAATTTTAATTTACCGATTTGAACAAAAATTGAATATATTCCATTTCACCTCAAGATTTTTTCATTCAAAAAATATATCTATATACCTTTCATTAAAATTTCATTTAATGCATAAATTAATATAATAGCGACGTGTATTTAATTCAAAAATTTTTCAAATTTTTTTTATATGGCAACTTATTAATATGAGAAATTGTGAGAACAATTAAAAAAAATAAAAATATGGAAATGGTGGATCATGTTCACGAGTTTCGTCTCAATTTTTTTTATATGAAAACTTATCAATATGAGAAATTGTGAAAACAATTAAAAAAATAAAAAAATAGAGATCGTGGACCCCGTCCACGAGTTTGGTCTTTATTGGCCACAAAACTATACCGTATACACGATTTTGCTACCCTATTTTTATCAATACTTTTTCTTCCATCTTAATTTTGTAATTTCTTTCTATATACATTATTTTTGTCATTACTTAAAAAAATTACATTATTATTGAACTTAGTCCTAT
Source organism: Benincasa hispida (assembly GCF_009727055.1). Lineage (NCBI taxonomy): Eukaryota > Viridiplantae > Streptophyta > Magnoliopsida > Cucurbitales > Cucurbitaceae > Benincasa > Benincasa hispida. Next base: position 34,695,801 of record NC_052351.1, on the reverse strand, counting down.
TTTCTTTATATAATGAAAGTAAAGTTTATATATATAGGGAGGGTAGAGTTTGTCATTTAGTACGTAAACAGGTAAAAACTAGTAAAAATTATTATAAGTCCTAACAGCAATGAGATTATCATTTGTATAATATAATAATTTTAGTAATGGGATTATCATTTATTTATATAATCTTTCTGTGAAGTATACGTATATATGATTATTAATGGTTAATCTTAAATTAGAATAAAATTAAACTTTAACTAATGAAATCAAAATTTCGAAATAGTTCTACAAAAGTTTAAAGGCACATAAATTTTTGAGATGCCAAAAAAAGAATAAAGAATATGTATAATTAGAATAAAAGAAAAATGTGGAAATAAAAGCTACTATAGATGAATTACAATTTCCAAATAATATGTTAAAAGATAGGAGTATATACAGTTAATTTCTTGCAATGTCAATAAAAAATATCTACTATACAATTGTGGAATCAGATTCTTTGATTTTTTAATCTCTATCCGATCTTTATACAATTGAGATCGGATAGAGATTAAAAAAAGTAGAGATGCTACAACTCTCTATGTTTATATTTAATAAGCGAGTTAGTACTTATTCAACTATATTGACAATAAAAAATGCATATGAAAAGTTTCGTGCACATCCATATTTGGATAATGAACATCCATCGTGATAACATTTATTATTGTAATAAGAAAGTATTTTGTACACATTGTAAAGTTAGTATTGCTCGAAGAAAACACATATTACTCTGTAAATAATTTATATTATTGTAAGTATAACCAATTTAATAGTTTATGTTAAAATAAAATATAAATATTATTAATCTAATAAAATAAAATTGAAACGTCTAGGTGCAAGACACGTGTTGAAAATTAGTAATAAAAAATTGGTTAAGTGAAAAAATTTGTTGCTATAATTAGGATGAAATTATAATTTGATCATTATAGTTTGATAAAACTTCATAAATAATCTTAGGGCTTGAGAGTTTTATAAAAATATAAAAACTAAATTATAATTATCAATACTCTGTTTAATAATTATTTTATTTTTTGTTATTTACTTTTTACTAATGGTTTAAAAAATCAAACCAAATTTTGAGAACTAAAAAATAGTTTTTAAAATATTGTTTTTATTTTTAGAATTTGGCTGGTAGGATACAAATCATTATAAAAAAAGATAGATGAAATGAGTCTAATTTTAAATAAAGACAAAAAAAAACCAAATAATTAGGCCTAATAGGGATTAAATTTAAATTTTTTTTTTTATTATTTTTTTTGAAATGAGAGAATTGAATCAAATGTACGATTGAACCTAAAATTTTCCATCATTTACCTAAAACCTTTTCTTTTCTCTTCATCTTTTTTTTTTTTTTTTTAAAAGGAAACATTATTTACCTAAAAGGCTAAAACTAGATAGGAAAAATTCAATTTTTAAAGGAAAATAATGGACGAATGAAAAGCCAGCACGTATACATATGAAGGGGAAATATCCCTCGTTCTCATTCGGATACAAATTACATTATTGTCCCTGCCCTTCTCATCCACGATGTGAAATATCTGACCAGACCCAAAAATCGAATAGAAAAGCTGTGCCCTCTCTTTCACGCGGCAATTCCCTTTGCAGCTTTCGTGGTTCGCAAGCAGCTCCGATTAGGTTTCCGGTCTCGAATCTGTTCCTCCAATGGCGACGGTAGCATCTGCAGGACTCAATGATATTAGTAATAGCAAGAGTCCGCTTGGAGAAAACCCTAGTCAAACCCTAGACCCGACGATTTCTTCCTCTGCCCAGCCTCCTGCCTCCGTTCCGTCTTCGTCAACTGATGGCGGGTCATCCAAGGACAGGGACGAGTCCAAGGGCTCCGGTAAGGCGTCGGTTGAAGGTGATGGTGCACCGGTTTCTGATGTCCAGAGGAAAATGCGCCGTGCCGAGCGTTTTGGGATCTCAGTGCAATTGTCTGAAGAAGAAAAGCGTAATTCTCGAGCGGAACGGTGAGTCTATTTATTTGTTATCGGTCTTCGCTGCATGCCTTTGCTCGTCCTTGTGTTGTTGCGTTTTCTCTTGGAGATCATGGGCTTTTGCATAGTTAGTTTCCTATGGTTGCTTTGAATCTATATGTTTCTCTCATTTTACGGACAAATGTAGTGATAATTTACTGGTATAAATATGACGTTTCTATCTCGTAAACTGCCTGAGTAGGGATTTTAACAAGCCCAAAAATTCATGTATCTCCCGTCATATGTTAGACCGACGATTTGCTTGTGCAGTTACGAGGTGATTTGGAATTCGTCAGTAATAATTTTCTGGAGCATATCAACCCTGTATCGTTATTTAGTCCGACGTTTTGGTTTAAGTGCCCAATCTAATTGTCATATTCAGGCAATGACTTGAAAATCTAATTGGAATGGTACATATATATTTGAAATCCAAAATGATTGCAGTGTCTTATTTTTATGTCAAATATCAATAATTCTCTGTTATATCTGAGTTAGACCGATGATTTGCTTCTGCAGTTATGAGGTGATTTGGAACTGGTAGGTTATGATTTTCTGGAACGTATCAACCCTGTATTGTTATTTAGTCCGATGTTTTGGTTTAAGTGCCCAATCTAATCATTCATATTCGGGCAATGACTTGAATTTCTAATTGTAATGGTACATATATATTTGAAACCCGAAATGATTGCAGTGGCTTATTTTTAGATGTCAAATATCATTAATTCACTGTTATATCTTCTTCTTCTTCTTCTTCTTCTTTAAAAAATGAAGAGAAAAGTTGCAGTCCTTTCTCTTTCCTATCCCTTCTCAAGTGAAATCTGGAATGATTTGTTATGCTCTTTCAGTCTTTCTCGAGGCTTCCAGAATTGTGCCTCTCACACAAACTAGCTAAGCCGTCGTCCTTTCATAATTATGAGAGCTTTGTGGTTTTGTCTTGTCTGTAGTGTCTTATGGAGGTTTGGTTGGAAAGTGCTGCTAGTATCTTCGAAGATTAGTTAAAAAATTGAGACGTTGTGTGGGAATTAATTCTTTTTTTGGGCACATATTGTTGTTCTCTGTCTTCTCGTTTCTATGATTAAAATATTCACCATTTGCTTTCTTTTTCCAAGTTATGTTGAGAGCCATGTGTCGCTTTTATTTTTCTGTCAAATATCTTTAATGTTGATTGTCGGCGATAATTGCAGGTTTGGTATGGGTACCGCAACTAATGGATTGGGAGCATCTAATAAGACAGAGGAGGTGAAGAGAAAGGCAAGAGCTGAGAGGTATTTCCATTTATTTATGTATTGATAGCTCACTCTGTCAAAGAAATTGTATATTGTCTTTTACTTAACTTTTTTTTCAAACTTTTTCCCCTTCTTTTGGTTGTTAAGATTTGGGCTTTCTGCATCTGTGACTACTGATGATGAGGCAAAGAAGAAAGCTCGTCTTGCTAGGTTTTCATCAACATCAAAGCCAGACCCCCAGGAAGAAGAGAAGAGGAAAGCAAGGGCAATCAGGTAGTGGGCTTGGTTTTTTGTTCCCTGGTTGTAGCTAAATGACATGCTTCCAGTTCTACATCTGTGCTTCATGGAGATCTTGCAGGGAGTCTACAGTAGAATGCATCTAACATATTGTTTGTTTTTCCCTTTACTTTCTGGGTGAAGGTTTTCTAATCCAACATCAAACTCTCCCACACAAATGGATGGGAAAGGAAACGTTGAGACGGTAACGTTATCCTTTTAAGTTTATTTTGCTATCTTTTAGTGTGTACCAGTTTCCAATGCTCTTGTTCCCATTGATGATTCCTATTGTTTGTAATCAGATTGCAGATGTTGCAGGCAAGGCTGGAGGTGGTGCCTGAAAAGAACATTCCCTTTTGATGGCAAGATAGCTTTTGCTTGTAAATTTTTTTTGTGGTTCGTGTTCTTTTTTCTTTATAAAGTCTGATGGCATTCCACCTTCAGAAATTTGCATCTCATCCAAATCTATATTGTTTCTTGTTGTACCTGTGTTATTGAATGAATCTGATGATCGATTTCTTTCTGACAGGTCTAGTATCCTGGTTATGATTCCCTGTAATGGCTTTCGTACCCATATGCATTCCTACATAATATTATCTAGTTCAAAAGTCTTCCATTCTGAGGGCAGATTCCATACTGCAAGGTGCTGTACTACGTGTTGATGAGAGATGAGGTTCCCTACATTCGGTTGTGTCAGGATATTAATTCTCTGGTTAGGTGTTATATTGTAGCAAATACCTCCCTAGGTCAAACCTATCTTACAAGTTTATTAAAGAATGTCAGAAATTTCTGAAGTTTTTAGCCCTCCAATGTTTTGATTATCATCTTCAGTTTATATCTCCTTTGTGATGACAAGTTGGATATTCATGATATCATTTGAACGGCAGTGTTAAGTTTCCATGTGCATTGGTACCATCTGATACTGACCAGTTGAAATTTTACTAATTTGTCAAATTGACCTTCAGGATTAGAAAGTTAACGTATCTTGCTTTCCTTTGAGTTACTATCATTAGGTTTTTAGTTTTCTAACTGTAATTTAGCTTGAATTTTTAGGTTGTTCCTTTTTCAATGATAGGTTTTTACTTTGCTGACGGTAATAGTTTAAGACTAATGGCAAACTCTCAATGTTAAACGTGCATGTATATCTTTTGCCTTTATTATCCAATCACTTATGTTTGAAGTTTGGTCACTTTGTATGATGCCGGCACGTCTCATCTCATGGCATCACTTATATTACTCATCATGGGAATGACTACTACACTGCACTCTTTGAACACCTAGTTTTACTATAACCTGCAGAACACTTCGATTAGAATGGACATGTGTTGATTGTTATTTAGAACTGCCGTTCAAAATGTCATCATGAGATGCTAGCTCCAACTTGTTTAAGAATAAACTGAAGATAAGTCTTGGAAGGGGAAGAAATTATCAGTTCTGTTGGTAAGTGGTCGTGTGGGAGAGGCTGAATTCTCTCTTCTAACTTAGAAGTTTCTGATATTCTTGTTTGGTGTAATATAGGATAGGCCGCATCTTTGGAGGTATTTGTTGGCTCTCTTAGAAGTCTGCATGTATTGAGGTCTGTAGCTGAGAATGGATCGTACTCTAAAAATAGGTTTCTCTTCAAGTTTTTATTGTTTCTTTCTTCTTTTCCTTTTATCTTTATTTGCTTAGCTACTTAGCAGCTACATGTAGTTAGTTTCTTTTGGATTTTTGGTTGGATGTAATGGTATGGAAGGACAACAATATTAATTGAGGGAATCGGTATTTTGATCAAAATTTCATTTGTGATATATATATATTATATAATATATATATATATAATATATATATATAAATATGACATCTCTCTTGCTCCTGCTAATGTGCCAGTGCAAACGATTACCAGAACAAAGTAAAGATTGCAATACCTTAGAGACAAAGACGTATGGCTCTTGTTCTTGGATAATTCTATTTGCTGCATTTTTAAGAATCTCATCCTGTAGTTGGTCATGTTCTTGGGCATGCTGCTATAGCTTTGTGGAAGAGGACTTCAATCTGGTACGTTTGTGTTTTTAGCCTCTATTTTATTATTATTTTTTACGCTATACGATTTCATATCCATTTGATCCTTGGAATACAATCCAAGTATATATCTAATTATGAACGGATAGTTTAGGGTTCATTAGGAATACAATTCTAGTTTATATATAATTATATCAATTATTTTCTCGAAGTTTATTGACCTCACTTTTGAAAGTTCGAGGACCAAGTGGACACAATCCTCAAAGTTATGAGACCAAACATGTAATTTAACCTATTCTCATTCATTTATTTATTCGTGGTGAAGTATCATATCAGTATTTTCTTGCCTCTGGTTGTGGGTTCTGAGTTTTGATTGTTAATAGACAGACAGGTTAAAAAAAAATGTTTTGCCATTGTACTTTTTACTTGATCCTAGCTCTTTGCCATTGTGGCCCATTAACTTTTAAAAGATAAATTTTAGTTATTTTTGAATTACATTATACGTTGAATATCCGTCTGCTATCATAGCAGGGGCAGGTCGTTATCATGGTAAAGCTTGTATGGACAATGAATATTCGTATACTGAATCATTTTTTTCAGTATTGTAGAATTCTCTTTTATGGGTAGGTGAAAGATAAATTGTGGTGTTTGATCAAAGTGGGATTTTCAAGGTTGAGGATAAATAAGTATATAGCACTAACACCATTATTTTTAACTGGGTAATGATTAAGTGTATTTTTTTTGTAAAAAAATAAAAATTGTGCCACATGGTACAATCTCATTGGGCGCTGATTGGATTACACAAAGCAGTCTGACTGCATCTACGTTTTTTCTGTTTAAATTTTTTAGTATAAAAAATTATACGTTTCTTTTTATTAAGTTTTCACCATAACAAAGTGATCTTGCTCTCTCTCCCTATCTTCTCTGCACTCCTTCCCTCCCTTGCTTAGTGGTATAATTAATACCAACAATTACTATCAATCAATATTTTGATTGTTTGTTTATTTTACCCCTTCCCTGAGCTCTCTTTCCCCTTCACGATTCCACAATCTCCTTTCCTCTTCAAAAGTTTCTTCTCGCTTCAATGCTTTACAATCTTTAAACCCACAAAACAAAAACAAAAATGAAAATAAACGGTGCAAATTGGGAAATTATTGAAAATGTCATGCCTAAGTTGTTATAAAATTAGCATGTTTTATGAAAACTCGTTTGAATAGTTTTTCTCGATCTATCTTACCTAAAATTGGCCACTTAGATTTTCGTTAAAAAACAACTTTTTCTTGCTTTTGATGGTTCTGAGGCTTTTTGGTACTTCTCGTTAGAATTACATATCAAGATTTGATAAGTAAATAATTGGCAATGATTAGGAGTTAGAGTATTAAAAGATTTGCTTCCTAGTTAAGCTTCCAAATATGAAATGTTGCAACCCTTCAAGAATCAAAGTCACCAAAAGTCAATGAATTTGAAAATTCAGATTCATTCATATATTTAATATTTAATGTATCAATTTATAATAATGTATTTACATTTATGGAGGTTCATGTATGTAGTTGAGAGTTTTTCTTGAACCTAGTCAATTAGGTGAAAGGTTATGTCCTTTCAAGTTGTCTTTTCAATTAGTATAAATACAAACAAGATTTTGAATTTGAATGAAATTTTATTAGAGTTTTTGTCTCCAAGCTTTATGCTTTTTATTTGTATTCTTGTGTTTAAAATGGCACATCTTAGAACTTTCAATCTAGTTTGATCCATTAGATTGTGGAGAGTTTGAAATTTTTAAGTTAGGAACACGTTCTCTTTTCTTCTTGATCATCGATGTTTAGCTTTCTTTGCTTACTAAATAGTTAATTGGTGTTATTCTTATTATCGTTGTGGGGTTCACCTAGAATAAGGGGTTCTCATACGTGACTGAGGTAGTTCCTATCAAGATTTGTTAATTTTTTCAAATGTTATAATTTTTTCCAAAATTTTTCAAAATTAAAAAATCACACGACTAAAGATTATACAATTTGGAAAAATTTGAAAAGATAACTCATAAATTATTTAGATAATCAGTAAATCAATTTAGAAATTTGTGTAATTATGTAGATTTCGATTGAATTTTGGGTCTATATATTTGGATTTTCTCGGTGAAATCTGAACATAATTAACACCGAAATTTGATATATTTGAGCTTTTTTCGTGGGAGAATTAACACCAAGATTCAATATATATTCCAAAATCTTATCCAAATTTTCACAAAATTAGATCTTCCTAAAATTGATTTCACAATTGTAGTCAATTTAGAAAATCTATTTTGATAATTGAAAAACTCATTCGAAATTTTTGAAATTTATACGATCGTGAAAACATATATTATGCTAAATATTTAAAAAATTACACACAAAATTAGGAAATCTCAAGATAGATCTTTTATAACGTAAAAGGTTAAAAACGTTATTTCTGACCATTTTCGCTGTGAATTTCGTATGAGATCTCCAAAAATGTTTCTAGGTTTGCGGTGTTGGTTTCGGAAGAAAGTTGAGGATGAGACTGATATTGAGAAGATTGTTAAGCTGACGGAAAAATGACAGGAACTCTCGCTCTTGCTTGTGCTTTCAAGCTCAGTCTTGCTCTCGCTTGTGCTTCTGTTCTTAGTTTCATCCTGTCTCTCTAAATTTCATCTCATCTCCTCTCTTTCCATTTTGTTTCACTAGGATTTTAATTTTAATTTCATTTGTTCTTGCCTAGGAAAAAATTGCTCTTTCACAACATTTGAAATCGTTAGATTGTTTCATCTAATCTCCTCTCTTTCCATTTTGTTTCACTTGAACAAGTTGGTTTGTTATTTTAGGGTTCTAAATTTAGTTTCAAACTTTTCTCTTGGTTTTTGAAAAGTTTTAACGTCCCATTTGTTTGATAATCATTTAATTTTTTATTTTTGTTTTTGAAAGTTAAGCATATTTCATCCACATTTTTATTAGGTACAATGGTTGATTTCTTAATCAAATTAAAAAACAAAACAAAATTTTGAAGACTATTTTTTTTAGTTCTCAAATTTTGGCTTGGTTTTAGAATATTGTATTTTAATTTCTCAGTTTCATTAGACAAAACTACCCTCCCTCTAGATTTTAGTTTTTAAAATAACATCTAACCAACTAACTCAATCCTAATACTAAATAAACCATAATTGAATACAAAATAATAATCATGTAAACGAATATAATAATAAAATTAAAAAATATAAAATTTCTAACCATCACAATATCCACAATCTTAGAGTCATGTAAATAAATAAAGATGTGAACAAACCTACTAATGTCATAAATGTCGACATTTCAGTGTGTATATAACAACTCTAATTAACATAAAATGCAACTTACATGTGGGAAAATACTTATAAGTTGAATGAAAATAAAAAAAAATCTTGAACTACCTAGTATATTGTTATAAGAACGTAAAACCCTTAGCTATTAGTTATTGGATAGTATTTAAACCTATTATATATATAAACTCCTTGTGCAATGTTAGTCTCATGAGTAAAAATATTGTAAACATAATCTTCTGTGTGGTATAAAATTGGAAATAAGTGTACAAGGTTATTCGTATGAGTTCCTATAACTAGGTAGATCGCTAAAGATACGATATAATGTACGTGTAATCTTCTGCTTCCATGGGAGGTTATATACCCTTATATCTAATACCCCTAAAAATTATTCAAAGCTCATAAATAGATGCTAAAAGTATGACAAATAATTCTTCTTTGCATTTAGTCGATCTTCTTTGGGAAAAATACTAAAGATTAAATTGTGTTGCTAATATAAAGCAACAACCAGAGTGTCTTGCATGTCAAAACTAAGCAAAAGCTTAATTATGTTTTTGCGTTTAAGTATGTCCAACTAACACTTGGCCTTGACAGCCACTAAGAAAATTGTGGACATAGAGATTTTGGTCTTCATCCGAGCTACACTAATCATTCTTACTATCATAGAGAAGTATATTAGGTTTTGGCTTATATTTTTGCACAAATATTTTGTGCATTTTTTGTTTTCATATATATGTATTATAATTTACTAACTTTACGTGGATTAAATTAACTCATTTTCAATTGATTTATTTTCATTATTTTAGATTCTATACTTTTCTTTATTTACTAAATATTTGAATTTTTGGATTAGATTCTATATTCAAATATTGTGTATTTCTCTTGATGGTCAACAAGGATATATCTATCCGCATATTATATAGTGTATTTTTTTTTAAAGTAATAACAAAAATAAGGTATATAAGAAAGAAATTACAAAAGTAAGGTGGATGGAAAAAATATTGACAAAAATAGGGTAGCAAAATCGTGTACCCGGTACACGATTTTTATGTCATCTAACAAACTTGTGGACGGGGTCCACGAGTTCCATATTTTTATTATTTTTTTTTATTGCTTTTTGATTTAAGTGGATACAAAGGGAACAAATCTATGTGAAAAAAATAGATTTAGCCTAGAAATTTAAATTTGAATTTTACAATAAAAATTTTCCAAAAATACTAAAAAAAATAAAAGAAGACAAAAGTTGGGAAAAATGTGAAAAAAAATAGATTTAACTTTAATTCGTGACTGAAATTTGATTCAATTTTTATTTTGCCGTAGACCTTTAATAATTTGAATTTCACAGTAAAAAATTCTCTAACAATGCAAAAAAACACTAAAAAATAAAAGAAGACGAAGAAAGTTGGGGAAAATGTGAAAAAAAAAATAGATTTAGTCTTAATTCGTGACTAAAATTTGATTCAATTTTTATTTTACTGCCTTTCAGAGTTTGAATTAAAAGATTTTCCGAAAATGAAATAAAAAACACTGGAAAAATAAAAGAAGAAGATAGAAGTTGGGGAAAATGTAGAAAAAAAATTAGAATTAATTCGTAACTAGAAATTTGATTCAATTTTTATTTTACTGTAGACTTTTAAAAATTTAAATTTCACAGTAAAAAAAATTCTCCGAAAATACAAAAAAACACTAAAAAAAAATAAAAGAAGAAGACAGAAGTTGGGGGAAAATGTGAAAAAAAAAAATAACTTTAATTTGTTGCTAGAAATTTGATTCAATTTTTATTTTACTATAGACCTTTGAAAATTTGAATTTCACAATGAAAAGGTTCTTCAAAGATGCAAAACGCTATAAAAATATAAGAAGACAAAAGTTGGGAGAAAATGTGAATACAAAAAATTTAGCTTAGCACGGGGTACACGATTTATGTGCTGACTCAATAATCGTGGACCCGCCCACGATTTTACAACCCTATTTTTATCAATAGTTTCAAACCAATCCTATTTTTGTCAATAAATATTAAAATAACATTATTTTATAGAATTTGGGTTTAGCATTTTTCAAAGTTATCTTTTAAACTCAAACATTTGTTTAGTTGCCCCATTTTCCTATTATTTCCTTTTTAATTTGGATATTTGTAATAGATAGTAAAATAAGGAAAAAATTTAAAAATATATCACCTCTTTAAAACATTTGCAAATACGGGAGTGTTGACCAGTCAACTTTTGATTTTTTTAACTTCCAATTTTGACCTCCCTTATCTTGTCTTAATACACATCTTCTTTTTTTCTTCCCTTTCTCTGGTTTTTTTTGTTTTTTTAATTTTTATTTGTATTTCTTTTCTTTCTTTTGCTTCTTTCCTATCTTCTTTATTTTTTTTTATTTTATTTTGATTTTGTTTCTTCCCCATTTTTGTTAAATTTTCTTTCAATTCTCCAATTCTTTCCATTCTTTTTTTCTTATTATCTTTCTTTTATCCGATTTTTTCTTCTTCATTTTTTCTTATTTTCTTTTCTTCATTTTTTCTTATTTTCTTTTCTTTCCTTCTTCTTCCTCGCCTTTCATTTTCTTTTTATTTTTTTTTTCATTTCTCCAGTTTTCATTTCGTCCTTTTTTTATATTTTAATCTTTTTTTTTTTAAATTTTAATCATTTTTTTCTATTTTTCTTTTCTTTTTTTGCATCTTCCCTTTCTTTTTCTTTCTTTTTATTTTTTTATTTTTTACTTATATCGAACTTAGGTAGACATCAGCGGTAGAAGTCTATTAGTGATAAAAGGTTACAATTGATAATCATGATAAAAGTTTCTCAATAATAACCACGGATAGACTTGAGTGTTAATCTCTTAAAATTGATAGTCACTAATGTAAGTCTATTAGTGATAGCCACTTGGTATTTTCTATCATTGATAGCTTAATCTTTGATGATTTTTTTTTTTCACAGTCACTTATAGAAGTTTATCATCGATAGCCAACTTAATGAATTTAATTAATAAAGTTGAACTTCGAACTAAAGTGTAAGTGGAATGCCTAAAAGTTATCACAATGATAGCATGTTATTTGATGGTAAACAGGAATGACACAAGTTATCTTTGATAGCATGTTATCAATGATAGAAGCCATCACCGATAACTATGATATAAGTGATATCAGTGATATTGGAAATAGGGGAAAATCTAAAAATATATCACATCTTTAAAATATTTGCAAATACAGGAGTGTTGACCAATCAACTTTTGATTTTTTTTTTAATTTCCAATTTTGACCTCCCTTATCTTGTCTTGGTACACATCATTTTTTTTCTACGGTTTCTGCTTATTCCCTTTCTTTTTATTTTGATATCCGTATATTAGTGATATGACTTAGGTGTATGTCAATTAAATGAATGGTTTAGTGGTATTGGTGTATGACTTAGGTAAATATTGGATAGTCACTTATAGTCCTCTCATTGATAGACTTTTATCACTCATAGCTTTAAATGTTAATCTTTGAAAGATGATAGTTTTCTTTCAAATATTAATATTTCAAGTTTGATTCCAATCGATCAACGTGTGTTAATGATAACCATTGAAAATTGATAGCAAATTGAAAGATGTGTTACTATTTCAATGTTGTATTAATATTTCTCATATTGAAAGCTATAATTGATAGCATCTATCAATGATAACAACAACATCAACTATATGGCTCACTGATAGCTGCTATCACTGATAGATACTATTAGTGATAACTTTCAATTTAGGAAAACTAGAAGAAGAAGCGTAAAATAGTGGGCTGCGTGTGGACTTTTTAATCATTTACTCATATAGCTATTACTGATATCTCGCATTAATTTTCTTCCTTATCTTTAATATATTTATTCTTGTTCTACATCCTTTATTTTTTTTGGGCCTGATTGTTATTTGTGCAACCAACCCATTTAAGTTCTACAAAAATACCTTCTATCAGGTGGTAAGAACAAATTTCAAGATTTTGATTAGACTATAGTAAATAAAACTAGTACATTGACTAAATATAGTCAATTATATCGGAATTTATTTCAATGCATGAACAATCAAAATATTATTATAAAAAGCAGAGATGTTCATATATTCAATCATTTGTTCGTGTAAATTGCTTATAAATTCTAAATATGATTTTGAAAAATCAAGTGTTGATTTTTTCCCCCCTTAAAGTGTTGAAATATGTTATCATATACAAAATTTTAAAGAAATTCATTAACATATATACACATACAACTAGTACCTTTGATGCTTTGTGTCACAATCGCTCTTTTGGAAGTTTCTCTTAGCGATTGTGCGGCACTTGTTCCCGCTCACGAACAAGTCAACCAACTTGAATACGGACTGCCGGTGGCACACCAAGTGCCTCTCGCAACCTCCACCCCCGTTTTAGGAAAAAATGGTTTTAGAAAACGGGTTTGGAGAAAAGGTTTTCGTAAGAAGTTTTTGTGAGTGTGAATAAAGAAAGAAAGATTGTAGTAGGCTAGAAAGCAATAAGCAACAACAACAGCTTTATAGAGTACTACTCCGGGTATGGGGAAGTGATGATTAGTCTTATCTCCATATAGTGCATTCTGAATAAAAAGCCAAATGGCACCCTTGCATATGCAAAAGGACGAGTGTCAGTTACAATGAAAATGTAAAGAAAGCAAGCTAACTAAGCTAATACAACACATGATATGAAAGTATGCTAGAAGGGGGTTGGATCGGGCATGCGGCCATGGTCAACAGGCCCTGGACAAGCATGACCTTGACACTTTGCATCCTAGGCACCAAGAGATATCCACAGGACGAAGACGGGATGACCATCCCCTTTCCACCCCTTATTTCTGCATAAAATTCGTAGGAATTAAGTTTTCTGTGAAAATTTCTTGAAAAGCTGGCTTATAAATTGAATGTAATTCTTTCTTTAGGTTTGTTCTTGTTCTTTTTGTTGTATATATATGAAAAATATTTAGGTATATTTTGGGTTATACCTATCTTTGTACATCATACTAAATTGTTCAATAATTATTTGACATGTGGCAAATTAATTTTATTTTTTTATAAATATTTTAATTCTTTTTGTTAGAAAGCGGTGAGAAATAAAAAGAATAAAAATAGATGTATCTTGAAATACTGCAGATTATATATATATATATATATATATATTCCTGTGGTTGCCCTTCCTCAAGGAAAAAGAAAGCAAACAAAAGCTCCGTGATTGTCACGGATTTACATATACTGCCGATATAATGACACATGGGGTTAATGAATTCACGAGCCATTTTTTCCGTACCTTCATGGGAGGATTTCTAGTTGTTTTGTACATCTCATTTCTGATTCCACTCCCATATTCTTTAGAAAAACTCAACTAAACTTACTTCTTTGTTCATACCTTTTGCTTATAGTTCTTATTTTGTTACCGTCTTATTTTGAGATTTGAGTTTTTTTTAATAATTTTCAAAAGAAAACTCAAATAACGAAAATAAAATTATAATATTTTAAAATATAAGTACTAAATTGATAAAAATGAAAATTTATGATAAGGGTTTATTTTTTAAATCTTTGTGATGAAATTTCACACCCGTAAACCTAACTTATAATAATGAATAAATATAAATAGAAAAGCAACCTTTTAACAAAATAAAAATGTTAAAAAATACTTTTGGTCTTAAAATTTTTAATTCATACTTTGAGATTTAAGGTTTATAATTTTGAAACTTAAAAGATCTACTTGAAAGAAAACTCAAATCATGAAAGTAAAATTATAACATTTTTAAACCTAAGAACTAAATGGATGGAAATGAAAATTTATGATAGAGTTTATTTTTGAAACCTTTATGATGAAATTTGGTACCATCAAGTTTAGTAAAGTGTAAAGCAACTAATAATAATGAATAAATAAAATACAAAATCAACATTTTCAAAAAAAAAAAAAAAAAATACAATAATAATAAATAAATAAAAAACATTTTTGTCTTTAAACTTTCAATGAAAGTAACAATTTAGTTTTTAATATTTTGGTTTGTAATGGTTTAGTCTTTGTAATCTCAATTTTGTAACAAATTAGTTCTTGAACTTTAATATGTAATAATTTGGCTCTTATACTTTTAAGTTTGTACCAATTTAAGGCATGTTAATCTGAAAACAAAATTTTGAAACAAGGATTCAAAGAAAACAGAGTTGTATTTCATATTTTCATATATGCATTTGGTAGTAAATTCAGAAATTAAATTCCAACTTAAATAATTTTTCAAAATGTGTTTGAAAATATATTTAGTTACTCATTATATATTAGGTTGAATATAAACCATTACTAATTAATTTATAAACTTCTTTTATGTCAAATTTTTTGTATAATTATTATTTTATAATATCATATAATTTACAATAGTTAATATATTACATATTTTAATTTAACAAAAATAATTGAGTTTATAACACGAAATAATACATTTGTTATTGTTTTTATCATTTTTAATATAATTCTGCATTGTAAAATCTTGAATTCAAAATTAGGATACACAAAATCTAAAAAGATTGTTTTCAGAATTTAAACTATTGAGATACAAAATCGGGAAACAATTTCCTAAAACAAAATTTAGATTGCCAACCAAATACATACTACCAACCAAACCCTTAGTCACTACGGTAAACAAAAGTATCAAAATAAGATGCCAATTGTTATTATTTTATGGTGTAAACTTTGTATTTTATAAAAATATTGTTTCTAATTAGTCTATTAATTTATTTATGCGAGAAATTTCAATAAATTCTAATACTATAAGGACTAAATAATTACAAATTTTAAAGTATAAAGACAAAATTATTACATAGTAAATTTTAAGGACTAAATTATTATAAAATCGAAAATACATGAACTAAATCGTTACGAACTTAAGTTTAGAAACTAAATTATTCGTCTATAAAAGTTTAGGGACTACGAGTGATTCTTAACCTAAATGAAAAATCATATACAAAAGCAATTTGAATCTTTAACCTTACCTTAAAGACCTTTTTGTCCCATTCTTGAGGCTTCCTTTTAATAAAAGGAAGAAAACCAAAAAAGAATTCCAAAAGCCAGATTGAATCACTTTTCATAAACATTCAAACTATTATATATAATAGTATTATTAAATTTCTTTTGATGTATCGATATTTTCACATTTTTATAGGTTCGATATCGACGTGAATCAATATTTCTATTTTATTTCAGAAAAATCTATGAAATTTAAAAATAAACAACAAAATGTCACTAATATAAAAGTAGCATATATAATAAATATCTTAGCTTGTTTAAAATTCATAAAATGTTTATTTACTGTCTTCAAAATATTTTTTAAATTTATAATTTTTTAGAAATATGTATTAAAATCGATATTTTATCATTGAGTCTGCTTACAGCAATATTAATCTCTTTATTATTTTTTTTGAAAAAAATTAAAATAGAATAATTTACACACTCATTATGGCTTTCATGTGATTTCTTATCTCAAATGAGCTCTGGACATTTCCTCTAATGTGCTTCAGAGCATCATGAACTTCTGTTGCCCTCTCATGGATTTCCTTCATCTTCATCGCTCTGGTCTCTGAATTCGCCGCCGGCGCTGCTCCGGGGACTGATGCTACCACATTATCTATGTAATGCTCTCTCTCCTTTACTTCTTCTACTGAAAAACTTGAAACAATTAACGAAACAATGGTAATCGCAGTTAGGCCCGAGATTAGGTTAATTCATGTGTAATGTGTAAAGTTATGCGAGTTTGGGAGGGAATTTTAGTACCTTTCATCTTTTCTTTGAGGGATTTGAGAGGATCGGTGGGGATCGGCGTAGGAATTGTTGTGAGACTCGGAGTTATGGCTTGAATTGAGTCGATCTGGAGCATTCCGATTAGGTTTTTTCTCATCGCGCTGTTTAGATGTGGTGATATCGAGAACTTTCTCGCATTGAGTTTCCGGGATTGTTGAAACGAGATTCTCTGATCTTGATTCTTGGCTTTCTGTTTCCTTTGAGGAATTTGTGGAAATTTCTGATAAAGTTGAAATTTCTGAGGTTACTGATGTTGAGGCAATGTTGAGGGATTCAAGCTTTTTTATCAAGAGTTTAAGCCTCTTCTCAGCTTTGTTCCTTAGCTCTGTTTCCTTTCTAATCTGATTCTCCAACTTTAACAACTTCACAACAACAGAAAAACTTTGTGAAAATTACACATTGGGAAAAGGTAGAAGCAAAGAGAAGTGTAGAATGTGAACTGTGATGAAGAAACTAAAATGTCCATGTCCATGAGATTGAGACATTACCTTTTCTCCCATAACCTCTGCCTCTTCTTTGGCTGATCTTGAAGCTTGTCTTTCTGCAAGCAATCTTCCTCTTAAGCACTCTAAAGTTTTCAAACCCTTTCCAACTTCCATTTTATTTCCACTGCAAGTAAAATTCATTTCACTGTCAATACTTGTATCCATCTAAAGCTTCTGAACCCACAAAAAGAGAGGGAGAAAGAGAACCCACCTCCATTGTCTGTCTTCTTTGCAATTAGCCATCGTTTTCTTTGCCTTTCAGTGCAGAAAACTTCAGCAATCTGCCATATTTACCATTAGAACAGTCTGTGAGCTTAATGAGTGAAATTGCAGTTAGAAATGAAATAGAAATAGTGGGGAGAGAAGGGATTTAGGAAATTTGAATTACTTGTCTCGTTCTTGGAGTGGAGATTCGGCGTTGGTTGAGAAACAAAGATGCTGTAATCAGTGTCAGAAAACCCAAAGCCTTTGCCTCTTTCTTATAATAAACCAAACCCACTGCCTTTGTGACAGTTGTTCATCCTTTCTAATTCCTAGAATTTAACCCCTTTATTTATTATTGTGCACTTTAAAGCTCATGCAATTCCTGTCCAGACCCTTAAAAAAAAAAAAAAAAAACTGTGTCCAGATCCATAAATTTACTAAACATGACATTGAAATTTGCTTGCTTTTTCAAAAGCAAAGCTTTGGTGGTTGAAGTAAAATAGAATTTCTAAAACAAAGAAAACCTTTTTTTTTTACTGTTTGCACAAACTTTTTGGGAATCTCGTGAAGCTAAAACTTCACATAAACATTAACTATGATTATTTAATCAAACCCATGTTTGATATGATGAAGTTTGTCAAGTTTGGAGGTGATATTTCCCTTTTTCATAATTAGTCTTATCAATATTTAGTTTGATTAAATAAACACCAAAAAAGAAGTTTGAACTAGTTAGATCCCTTCATATCGATCTAATTGTCATTAGGGTGAGTCATTAGAGTTGATTGTTAGAGATAGTTGATGTAGTTGATCGTTGGAGCTGACCATCAGAAGTGGTTGTTGCCAAGGGAGTCGTCGGAGTTGTTTGCCATAGTTGGTCTCTCGTGGTAGTTGCAAAGTTGGTCGTTGGAGTTGATCATCGCAGTTGGTTGTCGAAACCGGAGGTTGTTGTAGGAGTTAGCTGGTGGTGATGGTCGCAGGAGATGGTTGTCCTACAGAGATTGTTGCCCATAAGTTTTGTAGGAGGAGATTGTTGTTGGAGGTCGTTGAGTGGTAGAAGATTAGTTAGAGTATTTTGGTAATTTTTTTTGTATTATACAAATTATATAGAAAAATTAATCATTAAAATACTCCATTTATTTTATTTTATTTTTTTATTTTAAGTGTTTCTTTCGAATCAACTGATTTCAATTTTTTTTTCAAAAGTTATTTTGAGCGTCGTTAAATATTCTATTTTTTTTAAAATGATCTTTTTTCTTCCTACAGACAAACATTTGAAAAGCTAAAAAAAAAATTGCCTATGTTGCACAAAATAGATGAACACATGGTTTGAAATTTGAACACTCAACAATTTTGAAAAATGGGTAAAATATCTAATATCAATTGGGACAATTTTCAAACTATATATCTGTTTTTTTTTAAAAGAAAAAAGAAAAATAAATCACCAAGTGAATCATATCTTAAAAATAAGCTCTCTTAATGGTCCCAATATGAGCATAGTTTAAGTTAAATCGGAATAAAACTTATATTATTAACCTCGAAATGAGAATTAGTGATTCTCTCATATAAAAATGAAAAAAAAAAAAAAAAAACTTTGTCTGGCGGTTTATGTCACGTGAGGTCTTTAAATTTGTATCCTTCCCTCACCTCACATTTATTCCCACGTCTATGAAATGTCATACAAAATTCAAATTTCAAATTTAGGGGATGTTTGCACTTTGGACGTTGTTTTTTTAAATTTCTTTATTTTACCTTTTTTTCTTTTTCTAGAAAAACTGTTCTGTCTTTCAAAACTTGTTTCCTCTTATTCTTCCTTCCTTCGCTATCACCTCCCTACACCTTATACACATCTAGATGTGTATAAGAGACAGCCCCAAACCCCAAAAAAAAAAAAAAAACAATTTTTTATTATCTTTACAAAATAATCAATTTCTGAAAAGCTACATATAAATTTATCATTTTTTAATAAAAAAACTAATAGGCTGATCATAGTTTTAAGTATTAGATGATAATTAATGTCTTGCTATGCTTAAATAGAAAAAAATTAATAAACTTTCAAAATTTACTGATTAAAAATAAACTTTGTGAATAAAAGGGCTTAGGATTCTATGCCCTTAAATTTAAGGAACATGACCTTTTTTTAGATGTGGTTTATACTTGCTATAATAGATTATCTATGATAGTAATGAATAAAAGGGCTTGTAACGTGTGTATATATATATATATATATTCAATTTAAACTATATTTTTTAAAAATGGACACTAAAAATAACTATATTAAAGAAAAAAAAAGTGGGAGTGGCATGCTTTGGAACTTTGAAGGCATGCCTTTGGTAGGGCATTGTAGCAATTATCATCTTCAATTATGTGAACTTCAAAAAGAAAAATGCAAGAATTGAACATTATTGATTATATGGTCATTATCATTTTTACTTTCACAAAATGCCTTGCATTGCACTCGACGACTCCAATTTCAAAGTCCTTTCCTTTAAGAAATGGGCTCATATACATGATTCTATTAACTAACAAATTAAAATAGTGTTTAATTCTGTTTTAGGTTTCTTTTTTTTTTTAAATTTTTTTTTTCATATATATATTTATTCTTTCTATCGAAATGTTTCATTTTGGTCTTTAAATATACTTTTGGATAAATTACCTTTTTAGTCCTCGAATTTTGAAGAATAAATGTGTTTAGTCCATGAATTTTCAAAACGTACCTTTTTAGTTCATGACTTTTTAGAATACGTGCATTTAGTCATTGAATTTTCAAAATATACCTTTTTAGTCCTAAGTTTTCAAGAATAAGTCTAAAAGGTTCCTGTGAACTATTTTTTAAATTTTGAATTATAAAAATATGATTAAAAATAATTTTAATGAGAAGGAGTATTCTTAAAAAAAATATAATTTTACTTTAAAATAATAAAAAAAACTAATGTAGGGATTTTTCAAACCTAATTTTAAAAATTTGGGGGCTAAAAAGATAAAATTTGAAAACTTTGGAGCCAAATGAACCCATTCTAAAAAACTCGGGGACTAAAAAGGTACGTCTTGAAAATTTAGGGACCAAACACATATTCTTCAAAACACAGAGACTAAAAATGTAATTTTTCTTATATATATATATATATATAAATCTTATTTCTAATATTTAATTATTTAAGAAAAACAGGGAGGTTTCTCTAAAGGATTTAGGAATATGTTGCCTTGAACGATAAATTTAGTTTAAGAAACTTTGCTTCACATCCCAATTGAAAATTCAATGCAAGTTCCTTTACCAAAAAATAGATCTATGCAAGTTGAGAATAGAAAAGATATATATCCCTCCAAACGATTAAAAACCCTTGCCCAAGTGGTCCTAATACTAATTGCAATGGTGTAGATTTGCCTTTTAAAATTGCTATACAATCAAAATGGAAAAAATTCTTTATCATTCAAATTGCCAATAACTTTGCAACTCGTACTTGTGAGGTTGAAACGTCATTCAAAATTGGCTTGAAATGAAACCTAGCGAAAATAACACAAAAACATACTAAATCAATTTTGACCCCTAAAATTTATCAAATTCGTATCAATTTTATGTTCAACTCTAATTTCATCTAATTAAACATCAAATTTAGATAATTATTGCAAGCTTAACTTTAATTTTTTAAAAAATATTGTAATTTTAACCATTTAGTCAATCCTCACCGCAAATATCGTTTAAAAAAGTTATTTTATATGTTCAATTGTGAAATAAAAATTCGATATAAAATTGATATATATATTTTAAAAAAAGCCATCAAAGGGATTTTTTTTAATTGAAGTTTATAAATTTTGGCAAGATTGTGTAATGGTTAAACTTATTTCTATGAAATTTTTTTTATACTTAATTTGTGCATGGATGAAACTTATGTTTTACAAATATTTTTATACTACTTATTAATTAATTAAAATGAGTGGATACGAATTAGTAAAAATTGAATAAATGGGAAAACACTAATTTAATTAAAAATGAGTCGATGCGAATTAATAAAAATTGAATAAATGGTACTAATGAAAATACTAATTTAAGTAGTATAATTCATGAAATACTATTTTGGTTAACCATGGATGTAGGGTCCATATACTTCATCTTTAAAAACAAAAACAAAAAAATCGGTGAAAAAGTTTGGGATTGAAAACGATATTTAGCAAAATTTTAATTCTTTTTCCCATTATTTTTAAATATGTTGATAAGCCGCTATGAAATAGGGATAATACATTATTTTCGTAATGTCCTTATAAAATACAAAAATTGGTGGAATTTATTTATCGTTCTTTCTTTGCAGAAAACAATGACGAGAAGAAGAGTTCGAGCAACTGATGACCGTCAATGAACCAATAATTTTCACAGGTGTGTTCTAGCGAATTCATCTTACGAATTGAACTAATAACCTAATTCATACTTGTCTCAATTTTGACAGAGGAATAATTTCATCTGAAATCCGAAATGATGGGTACTTTTTTGTATAATTAATCGAGGGTTTTGACCTAGAAAATCCTGGTTTGGGAAAAAGAAATCTCTCGTTCAATCAGCAACATAAATGGAGTTTTAGTTTGAGTTTCCACTGTTAGGAAGGGTGTTCTTTGCGTCGTATTTCTTGCAACAGGTTCTTAGAAGCATTTAATGATGGTTTGGATCTTGGATTGTTTCATTGGAGTTGAAAATTGTTTGGAAGACGGAAATGAATGGGAAATTTAAGGCTCAGGTGTCGATTGCTAAGCCTTTTGTTTGTTTGTTTGTTTCTAGTTTCAAATGTCACAAACTTTTGAAAATCGAAATCTGATTCTGCTTTTGAAACTTGATGAATGTCCCACGGGGTACTTTTTTTGGGCTGAGGTAGCCGGCTGATATTGGTCCATTTTTGAACCTACTAGATTGACTGGCTATGTATCCTTCTATTGAATTTATTGCACAATTCTTTGTCCATCTTATTTGATTAATAATATATGTTAGGTTTGTTTTACATTTGGGCAGAGAATCTAATTTGCTTAGTTCAGTGTTATTTCCATCGTCGAACAGCTATAACATATTGTATATAATAAAGAAACAGAATTTTTTTATGTAATCCTGACATGTGTTGTATTTGTGTGTATATAAGTTACACATGTATTCCATGTGTAACTCAGAAGTTGAAAATGAAAGCTTGGCCATGAAGGTGATCAAGTGAATTTTGATTACCTCTGGTTTCTGTTTATTGTTTCTTGTGGAGTACACAATTTCTTTAAGTTCTCTTACAGAAAAGTTGGGTAGAAGCTCAGGCTGGATCTATGGATTTGGAATGCTATTTTTGGATTAGATGCATGAATTCATGACAACTAAATTGAGATTCACCTATTTATTATTGAATATAGTACTATCAGCAGATGTTCTTAACTAAACAAAACTAACAAAGCATTAAAAACCGAGATTTGTTGACGTGAACACACACTTTCTTGGAACTAATTGATAGGCACTTTGTGTTAGAACTATATATAAAAAGAAAATAGTAAGCGTGCGATATGCAACATTATCTTGGTGATCTTAATATATTTCTCGTTTTTTTTTTTTTTTTTTGTTGGGGGTAGAGATAAGAGACTCTTTAATCAGCAGATGGTCTTAAATAAATAAACTAATAAAACATTTCACTGGAGTCATGTTTTTTTTTTTTTTTTTTCCTGCCCCATTTATGTTGGTGGTTTAATTCAATTTCGCGCTTAGCTGGTGGTGTACCAATTTTGGTTTGTATACCCTTTTTAGTACCCTGAAACTGTTTTGACTTTATCATAGGACTGTGTGTTTGCTGCAAGCTCAAGGTTAAGGCTGTTTAAATGGAGATACCCAGAAAAGAACAGGATTCTGAACCATCATTTTCCAATGTTTATGAACTACCAGGAGAGCCCGCTATAGTAATTAATGGGGTGCCTGATATACCTGCTTGTGACAATGCCATTGCCCTTTGTAATTCTCTGAATGATGAGAAATTACTTGGAAGTACAGGTTTTAATGAGTGGTTAGAAGGGAGAGTTGTAAACAAAATGTTTGGTGATCGGTATTACTATGGCGTCATAATCAAGTTCGACAAAGTTACGGGATGGTATAGAGTGGAGTATGAAGATGGAGATTTCGAAGATCTCGATTGGCATGCGCTCGAAGAAGTGCTTTTGCCCATGGACATTACAGTTCCATTAAAAGCCTTAGCATTGAAGACTCTGAAGAGAAGCAGGAAGACCCGGAGAAACAGGAAAAACAAGACCGGAAATAGACGGAGCGATTCCAAAGAAATAGATGGCAGGAGGAAGAAGAGGGAAAATAAAGTTGTATTACCAACAGAACCTACAGCCTGAGTTCTTTTGTTTCTTTTAAGCTTATGGCTCAGCAAAAGTAGCTGCTGCCTTTGATTGGGAGTGGGGTTTATGAAGAAATTTAGTGCTATATTCCATGGGAAAAGGGTGGAAACTGTGTGTTTTGGCACTCATTTTTGTTCATGCTTTGCTTTATCCACATCTCAGCAGGTAGTTCTAATGAGAAATTTTGTTCGAATTGTTTCTCGAGATTTAATAATCAGATTTAGGAGATGGACAAAAAATCAAGTGCTTTCTTGCACAAATGTTCTCATAAATTCATCCACCAATTTATTACCAATTCACTACTACAATTTTGAGAGATGCAAAAGTTTTCTTTTTTACTGTTCATTAGGGTGGCTTTGTATATACATATAAAATAGTACATCGCAAAGGTAGGGAGAGATTCAAATTTTAATTCATTGTTCTGTAATTGATTACAGTCTAAATTTACAAAAGTATTCCTGAAGTTTGCCCTTTATTTAAAAATTAGGGTATCCCTAAATTTTGGATATTGTATTAATTTAAATTCTAAACTAATAATTATATCAATTTAAGTTATAAACTTTGGGGATTGTATCAATTCAAACTCAAAATAATAATTGTTTCAATTTAAATCTTGAATTTTTATAAGCGTAACAATTCAAACCTTGAACTTTCGTAATAATATCAACTTAAGTCCTCGATTATGTTTTATTTAGATAAACTTATGAATGTCTAGGGTTTGAATTGATATATTTATGAAAGTTTAGGGTTTGGGGTTTGAATTAATACAAATCTCAAAGTTTAGGGTTTAAATTGATGCAAATTCTAAAGTTTAAGGTTTAAATCGATACAATCCCCAAAATTTAGGCATATAAATTGATATTCCCAAAAAGTTATTTGCATTCTTATAAAAGTTGTAATATTGCCATATCTTCAATATTACCTTTTTTATTTTATTTTTTTAAAATCAAAATAGAATTTTTATTAACACCTAATATTGAGAGGAAACATCCTTATCAGCAAGAAGGACATGGGTTAGGGAAATTTTCTACCCAAACACCAATAAACAATAAATCCCTAGCAGCTTTAGCTAAAGAATATGCAACCCTATTGCATTTTCTGTTGACATGAAAAAAAAAAAAAAACAAATGTTGTTGAAGGACGTGGCGGACGATTTTATTGCTTCAATCCAGCAATCAATTTCATTTAGAGCAGAGACAATATCCTTCATTAGAGCAATAATTTGAAGACAATTAGAGTGAACCTGTATGTGGGAAATTTGCAATGAAACAACCAATTTCAAGCCTTCAAGGACGGCTAAGGTCCTAGCAAATGGGGATCCATAATGAACATTAAGATGGATAGAAGACAGCGCTATAATATCACCATTCGAATTACGAAGAATAGACGGGAGACTCGTTGAGGCAATGGGAGAAATCCAAACTGCATCTCTGTTGAGCGCAATAACACTAGGAGGAGGAGGTGACCAATGCCTCCTACATGTTCGGGGTTAATTTGTGTTAAAAACCACCCATGATTTCCTTAGGATAGTTGAGGACCATTTACTTTTATATAAGGTGGGACAATCCTTTTGTTATTGATGAAAGAATTTTGGTTATTTCAAAGAGACCAGCACAAAATGGCTATTAATTTCGACTTTTCCAATGAGCAAGCATAAACCAGGGCATACCACTATCAATAAAGTTGTTATTGAAGACATAAAAAATATGAGAAAAATTCAATGATCGAAGCCAAATCTCCTTAGCTCTTGAACAAGTGAAGAGAATGTGATCAGTAGTTTCCGTAGAGGATGTATAAATCGAGCAAATAGGTATCATATTTAATCCTTTTTTTTTTAATAAATTTGTTCTAGTGGGGATAATATTTTTTAGGGCCCTCCATATAACATGCTTGATTTTAAAAGGAATTCGAAGCTCCCACACCTTCTTCCATACACTTTCCATTTTGTTATGACTTTTGAAACCAGTTATACCCTGACTTTATCGTGTAAAAGCCATATTTGTCATAGTACCATATCAATCTGTCATTGAGATTTAAGTTTATTAGAATTCTATTGATTAGTGTTGAAATTAGTTTTTTTTTTTTTTTTTTTTTTATTCTAGGGGCATTTTTATCTTTATACTTGTACCCTAGGGTTTCCCTTTTTTCTATTTAAAAACTGGCAGTCATGTGTATTCTGGTGTTATCAGTCATATAATAACATTCCTTCTAACCATGGTTTTTTTCTCCTGATTAGGGTTTTCCACGTAAATCTAGTTGTGTGTTATTTTTCATTCTCTACTATGTATTTTTCATCATTGGTATCAGAGCATACAGACGAAACCTTGGCCACAATTGAGGAAAACCCAACAGGAGAATCTCAAATCAATGGTATAGAAATAGCCACTATTATCCTAAAATTCCATTGACATTTATTTCCAAGATCTTCTTCCTTACTTTTAAGATTTCGACCAGCTGACAATAGATCCGACCATCCAGTCCGTCCGATACCGCGATTTTCTGCCGAACTCTAGATTAAAGCTCCGCCATATCCAGTCGATAGCTTTCGCGTCGTGCCGCACTCCAGATTTGTCCGTCGATGCGCTTCAGAGGACGCAGCTGACTGCCGCCAAAACCGCACGGGATGAAGACGACCCTGCCTTTCCAGCCGACCCGCGATCTTTTACCCAAATTCCAGCCAAGTAACGCTGTTCTTTCGATCAGAGCCTGGCGTTTTCTCTTCCGTTCGAGTCGACCCATCAAGTTCAGAGGACGCATGGGTGTGCTCGGTGCATTAATGCTCAGCAGGGTGCTTCGACGCATGGGCATGGCCGTTCGATAGGGCGCCCACTACATAGACATAGCCGCTCGACACATAGCAGGGGTGCTTGGCTGACCGCTGGACGCATTGGGTAAGGCGCTGTGCATCTACCGCTCGACGTATGGGCTTCCTTCCAAACGCATGCCTTGCCTACCCTTTGTGCCTTCCAACGCATCACCTCCATCTTTCTTCCTTCAGCCGCATGCCATCACCAACAACCCTTCCAACGCATCAACACAACCTTCCAACGCATCAACACACAATTTTTATACTTAGCAAAATTTTCCAAGCTTTTCCCAAAAGTCAAGTTTTCAAATTTCATCTTTTCTTCTAATTTCCACCATTTTCTCTACCATTTCACACTAGTTTCCACATTAACCTACTCACCTCACTGGTCTCAGTAGGGAACATACTCAAGTAGAGAAATTAGGATTTGGGGTTCACATTTACCTACCCTTTATGAAAATTTCGTCCTAGAAATTTCGCTATAAGTCCATCAATTAAATAATTGCGGATACTTATTTCTGATTTGCTCTTTGGCTTCCCACGTTGCTTCTTCCGTGCTATGGTTTCGCCATAGTACCTTTACCAATGGGATTGTCTTATTCCTTAAGACCTGTTCCTTTCTATCAAGAATCTCCACTGGCTCTTCCTCATAAGACAAATTTTCTCTCAACTGTACTGGTTGCTCAGGCAACACATGGGTAGGATCTGGCACATACTTTCTAAGTATTGCCACATGAAATACATTATGAATACGAGATAACTCTGGAGGTAAATCCAATCGATATGCCATCGGGCCAACTCTTTCTATTATCTCGTAGGGTCCAATATATCTCGGGCTTAATTTCCCTTTCCTACCAAACTTGAGTATTCCTTTCCACGGAGATAACTTAAGAAATACTTTATCACCAACTTCGAACTCCAATTCTCTTCTACGCTTATCGGCATAACTCTTTTGCCTATCTTGTCTTAAGATTATCTCTTATAATGTTAACGCTGTCTGATGTTTGTTGCACGAGTTCTAGACCTAGTAATTTCCTCTCACCAATTTCATCCCAACATATCGGAGTTCTACATGGCCTTCCATATAGTGCCTCATACAGTGCCATCCCGATACTCGAATGGTAACTGTTGTTATACGCAAATTCGATTAACGATAGATGCATATCCCAACTGCCCTTAAATTGCAATATACATGCTCTCAGTATGTCCTCTAATGTCTGAATTGTCTGCTCCACCTGACCATCCGTCTGTGGATGAAAAGTGGTACTAAAATATAACTTGGTTCCCATAGCTTTCTGCAAACTAGGCCAAAACTTCGATGTAAATCTGGCGTCTCGATCTGATACAATTGAAACTGGAGCTCCAAACTGACCCACGACTCGATTAACATACAGGTTAGCTAATTGGTCTAGGGTAAAAGTAACTTTAACAGGTAAAAACTTAGCTGTTTTTGTCAATCTATCCACAATTACACATATACCATCATAGCTCGCTGGTGTCTTAGGTAATACAAACAGGAAATCCATCGTAATATGCTCCCACTTCCACTCTGGTACTAGGAGTGGATTAAGCAATCCTGCTGGCCTCTGTCTGTCTGGTTTAACTTGTTGACATATTAAACACCTGTCAACATACTCCGCTATTTATCTTTTCATATCAGGCCACCAGTACGATCTCTTTAATGTTATGTACATCTTCGTACTGCCCGGATGCATAGCATAGGCCGAACTATGTGCCTATTCTAGAATAGCTTGTTTAAGTGCTAAGTTATTAGGTACGCATACCCTTCCTTTTTTTAGTAGCACTTTGTCGGCTCTTAATTGATAGTCTGTCCTCAATCCTTTACTTACTTCTTCAGCTAACTTTTGAAGATCAGAATTCTTTAATAGTTCACGTAGAATATATTCTACGAGAATAGGACGCACTTGAAATGAAGCTAGTAAACCTCCTGTTTGACTGATTGATAATGTTGCCCTAACATTATACAACTCATGAATCAGTGTACCATTAACTGAATTGATACTAGCTCTAGCTGATCTGGTTTTTCGACTTAGAGCGTCAGCTACCACATTTGCTTTACCTGGGTGATAGTCAATTGTACAGTCATAAACTTTGATTAACTCGAGCTATCTTCTCTGTCTCAAGTTCAGTTCCTTCTGATCAAAGATATACTTCAGACTCTTATGATCCGTGAATATATGACAACGCTCACTAAATAGGTAATGTCTCCACAACTTTAGAGCTAACACAACTATTGCTAACTCCAAATCGTGCGTAGGGTAGTTACATTCATGCTTCTTTAACTATCGAGATGCATAAGCTACTACCTTTCCCTCATGCATCAGCACACATCCTAACCCTTGTCGGGATGCATCACAATAGACTTTAAACTCCTTACCTGGTATAGGTAGAGTTAATACTGGTGCTAACACTAACCTCATTTTCAATACCTGAAAACTGTGCTCGCATTCTAGCGACCACTCAAACTTCGCATCTTTTCTAGTCAGGTTTGTCAATGGTAGAGTTATCTTAGAAAAGTCCTCCACGAATCTCCTATAATAACCTGCTAAACCCAGAAAACTGCGTAGTTCGGTTACATTCAGGGTCGTTCCCAATTGATTATTGCTTCTATCTTTTGGGAATCAACGCTAACTCTGTCAGCTGAAACTATATGCCCAAGGAATACGACTTGGTTTAACCAAAAATCACACTTACTAAATTTGGCATATAACTTCTTTTCCCTTAGCATCTGCAACACCATCCTCAGATGTCCTTTGTGCTTTTCTGCATTATTAGAATACACTAGTATATTGTCTATGAAAACTATCACAAACTGATCCAGATAAAGATGAAATATCCTATTCATCAAGTCCATAAATACCGTAGGAGCATTTTTCAATCCAAACGGAATTACTAGGAACTCATAATGTCCATACCTAGTTCTGAATGCAGTCTTTAGAACATTTGTGTCTTTTACCTTCAACTGGTGATAACCTGATCTCAAATCTATCTTAGAGAACACTGTGGCTCCCTTAACTGATCAAAGAGATCATCTATACGAGGTAATGGGTACTTATTCTTAATGGTCACCTTTTCAACTGTCTATAGTCTATGCATAATCTAAAAATACTGTATTTCTTCTTAACAAACAAGACTGGAGCACCCAAGGCGACACACATGGTTTAATGTACCCCTTATCCACAAGTTCCTGTAACTGAACTTTTAATTCCTTTAATTTCGTTGGTGCCATCCTATATGGTGCCTGGATATAGATGCTGTACCCAAAACTAACTCAATAGTAAACTCTATTTCCTTGTCAGGTGGTAAGCCTGGTAACTCTTCAGGGAACACCTATAAGAATTCTTGTACCACAGGTACATCCTCAAGTCTTAGTTTCTTATTTTGTGAAACTGCTACATAGGCTAAATAGGCTTCACATCCCTTACTCAACAGTTTCCTAGCCTTCATTGCTGATATTAAACTTCCTGGAAGTATGCTTTTACTTCCTATCAAAGTTATCTCTTTTTCACCTGGTTTCCTAAACACCATTTCTCTCCTAAAACAATCCATAGTGGAATAGTGTTTACTTAGGAAGTCCATACCTAAGATAACGTCAAACTCTAGTAATTCTAATGGAATCAAGTCAACCTATAAACACTGATTTCCAGAATTACTTCACAATTCCTGTAATACTCATGTACCACTAGAGTATCTTCAATAGGCGTAGAGATAAAAAAATCCTCATTCATACGCTCAGGCACTCTATCTATATATAATGCATACATGCTAGATACGAATGAGTGCGTAGAACCAGGATCAAATATTTCATAAGCAGATTGATTATATAAAGTTATCATACCAGTTACGACATCTGGAGCCTCTTTCGCTTCCTGGTGTGTCATAGCGTATACTCTACCCTGCTGTTGTTGCTGTTGAGGTCGTCCAGCTACCCCTTTTTGCTTAGCTACACCGGATCCTTCACCTCTAGTTTCGGTCCCTCTGGGTTGGTCTACAACCTGGGTAACCCCTCTTTGCTCACTCTGTGCTCCATGACCTAGTTGAGGATAATCTCTCTTGAAATGCCCCGCTTATCCGCACTGGAAGCATTCCTATTGACATAACATACTTATGTATGAGGCCTACCACAGTTTACACAAAGTGGTCTCCTTCTTGTACTAGCTACTAACTCGCTAGCATGACCCGATACTGATCTACCACTCGGTCCAGCTGCAGGTCTTGACTTCTTTCGACTCGAATCTTATTGGCTTGTACCTCCAAAACTCCTCATACCCAACTATCTAGAGAACGGGGGTCTAAATCTCTTACTTGTCGTTTCTCCAGGCATCTTAAACTGTCCTTCACCTGGTTGAAGTATATCTTCCCTCGCTACACTCTGCTCGACTTGGATAGCGATCTCAACTAACTGAGTGAAATTCACCCAATTGGATGTAGAGGTAATGGGTGTATGTATCTTTCTTCTTAGGCCATTCTAAAATCTTCTACACCTTTTTTTCTCGTTTGCGATGATCGGAAGGGCATACTGAGATAACTCAGTAAATCTTTGCTCATACTCAGCAACCGTCATCACTCCCTGAGTTAGCCTAAGGAATTCCTCCCTCTTCGCTTCTTTAAAAGCACTAGGGTAGTATTTACCCTCAAATATCTGTCTAAACTCAGACCAAATCATAGTTTCCTAATTACTCCTTCTAGCTTCTATCACTTTCCACCACTTCTCAGCCCCTTTCTGCAGCAAGAATGCCGCTAACTTAACCTTACGGTCCTCAGGGCACCTCATAACCTTTAAACATTTCTCAGTCAAGTCCAACCAGACCTCAGCATCTACTGGATCTGTAGCTCCATCGAATGTCGTGGCTCTTAAAGCTTTTAGCCTTTGGATCTGGGTCCCGTCTAGCTTCAGGACCCCCGCTGGTAAGGTCAACATTCCTCTCCTCAGTCTGCCTGCTCAGCCTGCCACTTCTCCTT